>NC_139220.1:5387566-5672295 GCF_055691185.1 Crinia signifera | reverse complement strand
TCTGCTGTCCGGCCCATTATAAATACCTCTGGCAAATCCTGCGCAAATTCCAGCTCCGTGTGCAAAGAGTTCAGGCATCCATTAACCCCGCGGTTCAGCTTATAGGTAATCGGAGAACTGATCCCATTCCTGGGAAGGAGAGAGGCATCAGAAGATCTGTCCGACCCACCACAGATGGACCCTACAGTGACTCTGGACGCTACTTACGACAGAAGCTCTTGTTCCATTTGCTGCAGATTGTTCTCCAGCTTGTTCTTCTCAATACGCAGGTTCTGGAAGGAGAACGGGGAATGGAAAAACCTAATTCAGCAAGTGCTTGGCGAGTCAGGGTAGGGTTACTCTGCGTTCTGTGCCAGGGCACAGGCCTACACACAAGGCCATGCCATCATACATGTTACAGTGGTTCCCATTACCTCAATGACAGAACAATACTCCACTACTGTGGACTTCAGCTCATCAACGTGAAGGTCCTTCTGCAACATGCAAAGAAATAACACAACTGTCAGGTCAGTATTGGCTAAAAACTATTCTATCCCATTTCCCTGCATTGCCGCAACCTCAAGTCTCATCACCCAAGATCAGCAAAGACCAGGACTGACCAGCAGAAGTCCAGCGTCCTTCTTCTGTATCACCGTCTCAAACTCCTTCAGCTGTTTCTGCAGGAAATAACCATCAGTTACAGATCAGTTCCATGCAGAACCCGGCCAGGGCGGACTCACGTGTGGCCTGAAAAGCTGGACATTACCTGGAACTCTGCGGCCTTCTCTGTGACCTGGGACAGCGATTTCCGGACCTCCTCCACTTCCAGCACGTTCCTGATATTCTGGGGGCAACACAAGAGGCCAAAATCAGCGGACACAATCCCAGAGGTGGTGAGAAACCCAGAGGCTCCCGTTTCTTCTTCCACCTCGTCCTATATGAATAACCACCGCAATTCCATAGTCCCTGCGTTGGAACGTCACCATTCTGTACATCTATTCGCCAAAAGCAAAAACCAACTGTCCTGGGACAGACGAGTCTCCCTGCAAGGACACGGTGCAGCCAACAGGAAGCCATACACCACACAAACCCCATCACTATTCTAGATATTATCAGAGACTCCGCCACATCGCGCCGATCAGACCGAGCGGAGGCCAGAGGCACTTACCTCTTCCTGCAGGGAACTGATCTTGTGGATGAGAGAGATATTCTCCTTTTCCTAGGGGAATTACAGACATGAAGGCCCATTAGTGCCCGTATTACAGATGCCGCCAGCCTGCGCAGGCAATACTGTAGGTCAGTTACCATCTGCTTGCTCTGTGCCACCAGCGCCGACTTCACCTCTTCTAAGCCGCTCACTTTCAGCTTCATGTCCTCCAGCTCCTCCTTCAGCGCCCACGCTCTGGTGACGGACTGTTGGGCGCTGGAACAGAGTGGGTTTAGGTGACAGATTACTATGTAGCACAGTGGACAGTAGTACAGACAGCAAGTGGATCTGACACAGAAGTCAGCGACTTGCATTCAGTAGCCACACACACACACCACTGATGGGATAAAGTCGGAGAGCGACACGTAGCACAGGGGATAGTAACGTAACAGGACTCCTAACCACTGTGCAACACCCAGCCTCCCGTTTCACAGTGACACAAGATAATATATCCAAAAGCAGACATTAGTGTCCAGCTTCCAGCAAAGGGATGAGACCGCATGATGGTCAGACGATGCAATGGGGTTGAGGTGCAAAGTGACCGTTCCAAAACAGTCTCATTTTCTAGGTGAGGCAAGGGGACTGCAGCGAAACACCAGGTACCGCTAGAAAAGTCCCAGAACAAAAAGGTGCTCAGAGGAAGGAAATGTGAGACATCCAAGTCCTGTGGCTGAATATAGGCCCAAACCTACCCATAGTAGTGCAGTAAGAGGTGGTGAAGATCCATTTGGTGACATTCGGTGTGTGGCAAAGCCAACGCGCCCCACTTCAGTCCCATCTGTCTAGAAGACCGTGTTCCTTAGGACTTCTGCAGCATCTTTGAGCATTATTACTTCAGGTCTTCTGAGGAGTCTACTGAGAAGTCCACGTCGGGTAAGACTGGAGATGGTCCTCCATTGGTGGTTAATATGGACAAGACAGATTGGACCTTGATCCCCTTTTTTACTTATTGCAGGGCAACAATCGCCATGGTGACTGCAGAGGTCTCTTCCTCGTCATGGAACCAACCTAACCCTGCGACCCCCCAATGGTCTTCATATAGAAAGGTCATCACGTCCGGATATCAAGTAACAGACTGATGGTACAAATGTGACCTCAGTATGGAATCCATGAAGGAGAACTTTTACCACGTGACTGGATTTATCACGGTTTAGGACTTGGGGGAACTGATTGGTTATTACACCCTGGAATCCGATAGTTCGCCCATGACAATTCTATATCTCCTGTTCCCTATTAGCAGCACATTAAGCTCTGACTAGAACTGGAAATCCACAGAATTACGCTGAGCGGACGCGGCCTCCGAGTTTACTTATCCTGATAACGCTGCTGAGCAAACACCAGGTCTGTATGTACATGATAAACCCAGTAACCGTCACTTCCGATCTCAGGTCATAGGGACCAGTGTCATCCCCAGCCAGGTGCATAGGGGAATGTGGAAGTCATCGGACATTTGCTTGTGCGCCATTCCTGCGCAGAATATATGGAGAATGACGATCGGCACCGGCTGCACTGTGAGTGCGTCCGCCGCAATCCAGTCACATTCAGCGCAATATCTGCAATCGGTCTGAGGACATTTGACTTTCAATGTGTGTGTGTGTGTGTGTGTGTGTGTGTGACATTTATGAAGTTTAACCACTTAAAGTACAGAATTGCAGTACAACACCTACCTATTTATGGCCGACAGCATGACCAGCTCGGAGACTGGTCAATAACCATGCTGTTACGGGGATGGACCTAAATTTGTGTGAAGGCCTGGAGCTGCCCCATTGGTAATCTGGCCCAGTGTGTCCAGAACACCAACCAATGTGTAGGACTAATGTGGCAGCCGAACACGGACCGAAAAGCCAGCATGGGGAACCTTTGTCACAAGATGGGAGAGAATGTGCCAAGTCAGAGGTTGGTCCCTTACAGTATATGAATGGCAGCAGCCTCTGTACTACTGTGACAGGAGTCAGGAGAGCTAGTGAGGTCACTGTGCTCCGGGCTGGGGGCCCCCTGGCAGCGGGGGGCCCCATGATACAGCCTTCCCCCTTCTGACTATGCTCATGTCCCATCAGCACACACCCAGTATCTCAGCAGGGAACACAGAGGACCCTAGGGGGCCCCGTTACCTCTTCAGCTGGTTCCGCAGCTCCTCGATCTCCTCCAGAAGACGGTTGTTGGTTTCCTCCTGAGCTTCCATCGCCGTTCTCAGCTTATCCTTCCGGTCCTGCAGTTTCTGGTTGTTGTACTGGAGATCAGCGATGCAGGTTATGAGGTCCGAGGTGTCCCTGCGGGGCCACAACAACAGAACATTGGATAAATGCGGAGCTTAACCCTTTCGGTGCCAAGGGAATCTGTCAAACTAGGCGTGGAAATTGCCAAGCAAACCTTTAACCCTTTGATTGGCAACATTGCTGTGAGATCCTCAAAATATCCTCTCAAAACACCAGCGTCGCTCACAACAACATTTTTTGGGTACAACATTTAGCTAAACGTCAATGAATGGACTCGGCCGTATTTGTATTTATAATAAGAGAACAGTCGCTGTGAGCGGCGCTGGCATTGGTAGCAGGTTTTCAGGATCTCACAGCAGCATTGGCACTCAAAGGGTTAAGAGGCCATCCTTCCTGTAATACTGAACACAGGGCCCTAAATCGGGGCAGTCCGCAGCATTGAAGGCCCTGAGCAGAGCAATGCGCCGAGGCTCCTACCCACCCAATAACGGGAGTAAAAATAAAGAATCAGAACTTACCCATTCTCTCCCATGCTTCCATACAGGACTGGCTGCCACCACTCTGATTGGTGGATAGCTTCAACCATTCACCAGTCAGCAAGCTGACCCATTCACTGTCCGGTTCCAGGTAGTGAGAGAATGGGGCACCCTGATTGGTGGATAGCTTCAGCCAGCCTCCATTCAAGCTGACCCATTCAGCTGAACATCAATCACACGCTTGGTCAGTTATCGCAGAATACGTTAGCCCCAGCAGTACATGTGTAAAGGATATCCCTAGAACTGGCATGTCCAAACTGTGGCCCTCCAGCTGTGTTGTGAAACTACACATCCCAGCATGCATTGCCAGAGTTTGAGCATTCCGTAATAGCACATCTCTGGCAAGGCATGCTGGGACTTATTTTCACAACCGCTGGACGGCCATAGTTTGGACATGCCTGCCCTAGAAAGTACCCACCTTAGAAAACCCTTGTTCTAGGTGTACCCCCTCCCTTCATACTGCACCCCAGGATTTCCAGGCCCTGGGTGCGGCTGCAGTACTGGCACAGTGCAGGCAGTGTCCTGGTCGGAGGAAGCCATTACTACCAGAGCACTTTGCATAATGCTACATCGTGTCAAACTGAAAACCTCAAACAGGGAAGTGAGAGCGGGGTCAGGAGAGGGGTGCAGAGGCGGAAGCTGAGGATGTCAGGTCAAAGGGACGTTACCACAATTACAGGGGAATGGGATCATTCGTCAGACTGCATTTAGGTCTACAGTCATTAGGTCGACCCCACTAGGTCGACTGGCAGGAAGGTCGACCTGACTTAAGGTCGACATGGGCCAAGGTCAACATGACTTAAGGTCGAATTTGCATAAAGGTCGACATGAGGAAGGTCGACATGGGTTTTTCACTGTTTTTTGATCCGAATGTCGACACAGTCGACATGGACACAGTTGGCAATGAGAATCGGACCCTCGCATCGCTCGCAATGCTTCGGGCACGGTGCCTCGCTGCGCTCGGCACACTATTTTATTCTCCCACCACGCCTTAGTGGATGGTAGGGCATGAAATACCGCCTGTCGGCACATGTCGGCTCAAAAAAACAGTGAAAAACCCATGTCGACATTATGACCAGTCGACCTTCCTCATGTCGACCTTTATGCAAATTCGACCTTAAGTCATGTCGACCTTGGCCCATGTCGACCTTAAGTCAGGTCGACCTTCCTGCCAGTCGACCTAGTGGGGTCGACCTAATGACTGTAGACCTAAGTTCATTCTAATAGATGACCGCATCCCATTACGGGAGACCAAACCCTCTCACTGGGGTCCTGACATGGACCAGATCTGCCGACAGTACCCCGTCTATTCGGACCCTGCGGTGAATGGGTGGCATTGCAGCATTAATTCTTATAGTCTCCCCTTATATAGGGGCCCTTTGATGACCCTTACAGCAGCAGCTGAAATCTAGCACTGGTTACTTCTACAGAAAAAACGTAAGGCCAGGTCTCCCCCTGCTGGTCAGAATGTGGAGTGCAGAATACATATGGAGTCTCCCAGGCCAGCACATTACTGTACAGCTGCCCCGGGGATGGACTGGCCCTCAGGGGTACAGGGGGAACACATGGGGGGCCTAAATGTCTGGGACTCACCTCTGCTGGGGATAAGGTTCCAGACTCTGCACTAGAACTACACATAATATGGATCAGGTCGACACAAGCATTAGGTCAACACTGGCAAGGTAGACCAGTCAAAAAGTCAACATGAATTTCATGTTTTTTGACCCGATTGTCAACATTGACCCAACTCAATTGACCCCCCTCACCCACTGCACTGCTGGCCCCAGGTGGGATGCAGGATATTCCCCCCCAAAAAACCAGACAGTTGAGAGGTATGTACATACAGTATGTAACAATGTACGTCACAGGTGTGATGTGTATACTGTACAGCGCATTATCTGGTACATCATGCATGCATGAGCAGTATATACTAAATCATTGTATTTTCCAGGGGCCCAGACCATGCCTCTGGTGGTTGGCCACACCCCTAAACCTAGATCCCTACCACACCCACTCTCCCCTATTGGAAGGCACTGCAGAGAGCGAAGAGTTTCATTAAACCTCTCTGACCACATGTGCGCACCAAGGTCACGCGTCTGAGTGATACAAAAAGGCGCCAGAGTGCAATGCCCGGTACGCACTATACGGTATGCGGGTAAACACTGAACGTGATCATTAATATTGTTCCGTGCGTTCATCTGGACCCTCGACTAACACCCAGTCACCAATACCACCAGATTTGATTATATAGTGCAGTGGTTCTCAAACGTGGTCCTCAGAACCCCACACAGTTCAGGTTTTCCAGATCACCCGGCAGGTGCACTCACTACTGACTGACATTTCAAAAGATCCACAGGCGGAGATAATTATTTCACTTGATTCTGTCAGGAGACCTGCAAAACATGCGCTGTGTGTGGTCCCGAGGACCGACTTTTAGAACCTGTGATATAGTGCGTACACACTGGATAATATGTAGGGGTACAGTGTAGATATCCAGTGCGGCTGTATGTGTGTATATATATACACAGAGAGCATCACTCACAAATCTTTGGAAATGTCGCCACCAAAAGCTTCCAGACTCCCGGATGTGATGTTCATGGTTGTGCCGGAAATTCTGCGTACTGCGGAATAAATAAAAAAATTTAATTATGTGGAAATGTTTTACTTCCAGAAAAACCTTCTCATCCATTTTCAACCCCAAACTACGGCCCGCTGCCCCCATACACCCCCCCCCCCCCACTAGCAGTGTGCCCCAGAAGAGGGGTGTGGACCGTACACATAAATCACACTAACATACAATGTAGGATGTAGAACGGGATTATGGGCAGACATGTTTGTACGTCAGACAGAAAAAGTCCTTTTGTTTTCTCATTTATGTATTGTTAGGCGCTGCGGAACCCTTGTGACGCCATATAAAGTGTTTCTGAGACGTGATCACCAAATCCTTCCCTCCGGCCCACGGGATTCCTAAATATTCTTACCTGACACTTCCGGCCCTATTCGCCGATTAGTATACAACACATGGGACCCCAGATGTAAAGGCCACAGGAAGGGGGTAGATGCCGAGGGGTGAGACAGCGGGTAATGGGAACCTCTCACCTGACTGAAGGCTGTCTCGCAGTTTAATCAAAGACTCCTCAGAACCGAGGACCGATTCCTTGGTCATATTGTCAGTGCTAGAAAAGATGGAGAACATTCCGCCGTCAGAACCGCGGACATACCAGGTCTGTATTGCAGTATTCAGGGATTCCCTTCCCACCAGGGGGCAGTGTTCTGCGGACCATGGAATTCAGAGTCTAGAACACAACTGTACATTTAGGGGGTTAAGCTATTCAATTACCATCGGTGCCTCGCATGAGGACGCGCCATCGGTGCCCGACGAGGATGCATTATATCACTCAGGGCTAGATGTACCAAGCTTGGAAAGTGATAAGCCACCAATCAGCTCCTACCTGTCATTTTTCAAGCATAGCCTGTAACATGGCAGGTAGAAGCTGATTGGCTGTTGGTTTATCACTCTATTTTAGAACTTTTCAAGCTTCGTACGTCTAGCCTATAGGGAGAAGATTGGGAGTGTATGTGTGTGTGTGTGGGGGGGGATATTCATGAAAATTATAAGATACAAATACTGTAGTTAGAAAAGTCTATTCCCAATCAGTGATAGAACCACACCCCGCAGGCATCACAGCGGCCATCTTGAACCTGCCTTCTGTTCCCTGTGTTACACCGTAGTGTTGAGATGACATCAAGTTTCCCTTCTGGGTGACTGACAATGAAATAAAGTACTGACTGACATTTTACCGAGGCCTGTAGAACAGTAAAAGGTTAACAAATGTTTACCCATTATTCCTGCAGTCGTCAACCCACTCCTTCATAATGGCGTGGTATGTGTCCAGATCCATGGAAATGTCCCTCTTCTCTGGGTCCAGCATGTTACACAGCTCCCCCAGGCCACTGTCCTCCGAGCCACGGCTGGTGGTGTACCTCAGGTAATCCACGATTTTGGACACCGCCACTTTACCTGTTATCAGACAAATTCCATGGGTGACAAGGACAAGGCCATTTTCCTGAGTGTACCCATGTTTGGTGTACCTCTCTGATCACCACAGGCACCAGTGATGGGGGGGGGGGGGGTGTCATAAGTGGGGTGGGATAGATACTGGGGGCTTTCCAGCGGGTCAGCAATGTGCTAGTCCCACCTCTGATCTATTCACACACGTGTCACAGTCCCCCAACATGTCTTGGAGCATCCCCACCATCACCTAAACCTGAGGAAGGCAGCCATTTTGTGGGCTACAGCCATAGTAGATCGATTACTATCCAGTCACCTATCTGCAGTACTACAGCCCCCATATTTCTATAGGAGACATATACAAGGCGCACACACCAATATCAGCTGTGGTAAGTGGGCAGTCGCATCACACACACCAATCATCACCTCTGTGTTCCGTGTCACACGCGTGGAAAATGCTGTCCAGCAGGTCCTCCTCGCAGATCAGGCTGACCTCCGCTGTCAAGTCTGGTTTGTTGTCAGTCATCCGCTTCAAACCTGGAACGTTAGAAAGCGGAATCAATAGGTGTGATTTTCATGTGGGGCCGCTGATCTGGGGCCCCAACCACGCATGCGCAATTCCTCTACGCTTAGGCCGTGATGCCCTCAATGTGAACACGCGCTGCCTTAGTCCATAAACATTGGTGACTAAGCACAGAGACAGCTCCCTATTGGTCACAGCTAGCATTACTGCATAGAGGCCATGGTCCATCTGTGTGGAGTTTGTATGTTACCCACCAGGCATTACCTGCACTCTCGCTCATAGACAGCCTCTTCACCACCGGCGACTTCAGCGTAAAATGATCAGATTTACGGTCAAGATAGTAGCTGGACACGGAGGGAAGGATCCGGTCTTCCAGGATGATGCTCTTGAACTCCGAGCAGGGGAGGTTGGATTGGTGGTACTTTAAGTGCGTGTCCTGGGAACGCACAAGTGGCGTGGAGCAGCTCTGTGACCCGCAGGATGGCCACACTTTCTTCTTCGGGACTTTGGATGCCAGGACACTGCCCATTGGGGAGAGAGAATCCAGGGCCGGCTGCAGACTCGGAGACTGGACAAAGGAAACCAGGTTTTCCGTATTGGGGACGCCGACCGAGTCCTTGCTGGTGCTCTTCACCGTCCGGTACTTCAGCACTTCCTCCAGGTCTTTCTTGGTGCTTGACTGTGGACTATCAAAGTTCCTGGGTGGAAACTTGGGTATTTGCAAGTATGGACTGGACTCCTGATCGCTCATCTTGATGGTCTCGATTTTGCGGCGGATGCTGTCCACAGGGTTGTGGCGCTTGGACGCCGACCCACGTTCAGTCATTTTAATTTTCCACTGTAATTTCAGAAAAGAGAAACTTTTAATGGTTAAACTCTGCAAAGGTCATCTCCTAAAGTCATCACAGCACTCCTATTGGTCAGGAGGTAAAGACAGGTGTCCAGGAGCCGGCATGCCCCCCTCCACTAGGGGGCATGCCAGCACTTCCACAGAAATACAGCAAATACCAATTTTACACCAAAAACCCAGGTCAGACCCAGTTGACATTGCACCTTGGATTCCTGGGTCAGCCCCATTTACACGGAACCCATGTCCACACTGCATGTAACTCAGACATGCTCTGAAAGCAGACCTCTGCATACAAAGAGAATCAGCAGCTAATAAGCATAACCCGGTCGGATGATCAAGGTGGAGCAGTTTAAACCGCACCTTTCCCAGAGTCCAACTCTGGTAAGTGCCGGGGTGGGTTTCCCAGGTCACCGTTTTCCAGAGACCCTCTTACACTAAAGCCCTGTACACATGGTGAGATATTGGTTAATTGACAATTTTGGCTGGATGCACTGGAGATTGAAGTGATTTTGTCTAAGTAATGATGGTCTATGATCTAGTCAAAATTGTCTTGTTTGCAAATGCAATCTATGCTAGACCATATTGACTAAGCAGGAAAAAAAATATAGGGAGATTTTGGCTAATCTTCCAGGAGATACTGACCTAGTCAAAACCTCCTGCCTAAATCTCACCATGTGTAGATCCCCTTAGCCACAACCTGGGTACATCAGTAATAATTCCGAAATTACAGCAGTGGAAAAGTGGTGGAAGAGGTTTACAAACCAGCCCAATATTCCTTAACCGTCCAGGTTTAAAGGCTGTCCTTGGCCACAGGTAATTAGCACCACACGCAGGGGCGTAACTACATATTCACAGGCCCCATAGCAAAAGTTTGTAAGGGCCCCTATATACCAAATATTGGCGATAAATGTATATAGAAAATACCATTTATACAGTAAAGATAGGCCCCCTTCAGCTCTGGGCCCCATAGCAGCTGCATCCCTAGCACCTATGGTAGTTATGCCTTTGCCACACAGGTAATTAGCACCACACCTGGATATAGGAGCAGTGAAACGAAAGTTCCCAAGCTGCACGGTTCCATCGTTTGTGTTACCGGCGCCTTATCTGAAGTATGGATATAGATATTGGACAGACACACAGATATTGGAAGTCACACATCTTCATGGGTCTGAGTGTCCTGCCTGCTATAATTATATACTGGTCATACTGCATCCAGCACACAACATAAGGGGTATGCACCCACCAACCTGCGTCCTCTGGGAACCAGCGGTGCGGGAACTGACCAATCTCCATAATATAACACCTGTGGCCACTCAGTAAGTCAGCAACAGGTGATGATGTCTCACCTGCCCCCACTGTGTGGTCAGATGCTGCTCCCTGGTGGAGAAGGCTGGTTACTGCAGCATCTTATTATTAATAAAAGGAAACGCCCTGTGGAAGGCTGATGGGATTTTAGTTTTTTTATGCGAAGCGCAGTGTCCGGATGAAAGGTCAACAGCGTCTGAGCCGTCAGTAGGTCGAAACCAAGAGATCAACGTGGACAAGCACAACACTGCCAAAAGGCCGCTTGTGAATGTGTATACGTAGTGTATGCACTACGTATACACATTCACAAGCGGTCGACACAAGCAAAAGGTCAACATGGCAATGGTATACATGAAACTGTCGGCATGGTTTTTCATGATATTTTTTGGGGACATATTCCTGAAGCATGGAAAGTGAATGGAGCTGTGCGTGGGGGCGTGTTACAGTAATTGCAGGTCCCCGTGCTGAGCACGAGCTGAGTCGACACTGACACAAAAAAAAATTGAAAAACTCAAGTCCACCTTTTCATCGTCAACCTTTTCCATGTTGATCTTTTGTCAATGTCGACTTTAGGCATGTCAACCCTTTGGTTCCAACCTATTGACTGTTGACATAGTCCGGGACACTCAGGGATTATACAGGTTCTGGGGCCGGCTGACTACAAGTTGCATTCCACCTGGATTGAAGCAGCCCCAGAACCTGCATAATCCATGTGTCCCAGATTAAAGGGACAGTAACAACATAATAATAATGGCTGCACACTCAGTGACCCTTATATAAGTACGAGTACTGTAAGGCCCTTATTCTGATTGCCGCGCTCCCCTGCGTGTTCGTGTGAGTGACCGTCATGCGCAGGTGCAGCCACTTGGTGCCTGCGGGCGATGCCAACTGCTTGTTCACCGTCCTGTTCGCACCTAGCAGTGTGGATGGGACAGTGGCAAAGGGACGCACCCATGGGAGCGCCCAGCGTTTCATAGACGTTCCCATGCTAATGTGTCCGTGACGCGGTTGTGGGGGGCGGGTAGCTGACGTCAGTGTACAGGGCGCCCACAGATCTGAGACCCCACAGACGACAGCGACCATCATATGATTTTGCCCCTGTGCGGGTGGATATATGCGGAGTGGGAAGGGGGGGTGGCTGGTAGTGCGGGGGTGGATTTGTGGCGTTGGAAGGGGGGGTGGCCGGTAGTGTGGGTGGGGATATGCGGAGTGGGAAGGGGGGGCCGGTAGTGCGGGGGTGGATTTGTGGCGTTGGAAGGGGGGGTGGCCGGTAGTGTGGGTGGGGATATGCGGAGTGGGAAGGGGGGGCCGGTAGTGCGGGGGTGGATTTGTGGCGTTGGAAGGGGGGTGGCCGGTAGTGTGGGTGGGGTATTCGGCGTTGGAAGGGGGGGTGGCCGGTAGTGTGGGTGGGGTATTCGGCGTTGGAAGGGGGGTGGCCGGTAGTGCGGGTGGATATATGCAGAGTGGGAAGGGGGGGGGGTGGCCGGTAGTGCGGGTGGGGGGGATGCGGTCATTCGTCAGACTGCATTTAGGTCTACAGTCATTAGGTCGACCCCACTAGGTCGACTGGCAGGAAGGTCGACCTGACTTAAGGTCGACATGGGCCAAGGTCGACATGACTTAAGGTCGAATTTGCATAAAGGTCGACATGAGGAAGGTCGACTGGTCATAAGGTCGACATGGGTTTTTCACTGTTTTTTGAGCCGACATGTGCCGACAGGTGGTATTTCATGCCCTACCATCCACTAGGGCGTGGTGGGAGAATAAAATAGTGTGCCGAGCGCAGCGAGGCACCGTGCCCGAAGCATCGCGAGCGAAGCGAGCGATGCGAGGGTCCGATTCTCATTGCCAACTGTGTCCATGTCGACTGTGTCGACATTCGAATAAAAAAAACAGTGAAAAACCCATGTCGACCTTATGACCAGTCGACCTTCCTCATGTCGACCTTTATGCAAATTCGACCTTAAGTCATGTCGACCTTGGCCCATGTCGACCTTAAGTCAGGTCGACCTTCCTGCAAGTCGACCTAGTGGGGTCGACCTAATGACTGTAGACCTAAATGCAGTCTGACGAATGATCCCATTCCGGGTGGGGGATATGCGGAGTGGGAAGGGGGGGGGGGGGGTGGCTGGTAGTGCAGGGGTGGATTTGTGTCGTTGGAAGGGGGGGTGGCCGGTAGTGTGGGTGGGGATATGCGGAGTGGGAAGGGGGGGTGGCTGGTAGTGCGGGGGTGGATTTGTGGCGTTGGAAGGGGGGGTGTCCGGTAGTGTGGGTGGGGTATTCGGCGTGGGAAGGGGGGGTGGCTGGTAGTGCGGGGATGGATTTGTGGCGTTGGAAGGGAGGGTGGCCGGTAGTGCGGGTGGGGATATGCGGAGTAGGAAGGGGGGGGGGCGGTAGTGCGGGGGTGGATTTGTGGCGTTGGAAGGGGGGGTGGCCGGTAGTGTGGGTGGGGTATTCGGCGTGGGAAGGGGGGGGGTGGCTGGTAGTGCGGGGGTGGATTTGTGGCATTGGAAGGGGGGTGGGGTATTCGGTGTGGGAAGGGGGGGTGGCTGGTAGTGCGGGGGTGGATTTGTGGCGTTGGAAGGGGGGGTGGCCGGTAGTGCGGGTGGATATATGCAGAGTGGGAAGGGGGGGTGGCCGGTAGTGCGGGTGGGGATATGCGGAGTGGGAAGGGGGGGGGTGGCTGGTAGTGCAGGGGTGGATTTGTGGCGTTGGAAGGGGGGGTGGCCGGTAGTGTGGATGGGGATATGCGGAGTGGGAAGGGGGGGTGGCTGGTAGTGCGGGGGTGGATTTGTGGCGTTGGAAGGGGGGGTGGCCGGTAGTGTGGGTGGGGTATTCGGCGTGGGAAGGGGGGGTGGCTGGTAGTGCGGGGATGGATTTGTGGCGTTGGAAGGGAGGGTGGCCGGTAGTGCGGGTGGGGATATGCGGAGTGGGAAGGGGGGGGGGGGTGGCCGGTAGTGCGGGGGTGGATTTGTGGCGTTGGAAGGGGGGGTGGCCGGGTAGTGTGGGTGGGGTATTCGGCGTGGGAAGGGGGGGTGGCTGGTAGTGCGGGGGTGGATTTGTGGCGTTGGAAGGGGGGGTGGCCGGTAGTGTGGGTGGGGTATTCGGAGTGGGAAGGGGGGGTGGCTGGTAGTGTGGGGGTGGATTTGTGGCGTTGGAAGATGGGGTGGCCGGTAGTGCGGGTGGATATATGCAGAGTGGGAAGGGGGGGTGGCCGGTAGTGCGGGTGGGGATATGCGGAGTGGGAAGGGGGGGTGGCTGGTAGTGCGGGGGTGTATTTGTGGCATTGGAAGGGGGGGTGGCCGGTAGTGTGGGTGGGGATATGCGGAGTGGGAAGGGGGGTGGCTGGTAGTGCGGGGGTGGATTTGTGGCGTTGGAAGGGGGGGTGGCCGGTAGTGTGGGTGGGGTATTCGGCGTGGGAAGGGGGGGTGGCTGGTAGTGCGGGGGTGGATTTGTGGCGTTGGAAGGGGGGGTGTCCGGTAGTGTGGGTGGGGTATTCGGCGTGGGAAGGGGGGGTGGCTGGTAGTGCGGGGATGGATTTGTGGCGTTGGAAGGGAGGGTGGCCGGTAGTGCGGGTGGGGATATGCGGAGTAGGAAGGGGGGGGGGCGGTAGTGCGGGGGTGGATTTGTGGCGTTGGAAGGGGGGGTGGCCGGTAGTGTGGGTGGGGTATTCGGCGTGGGAAGGGGGGGGTGGCTGGTAGTGCGGGGGTGGATTTGTGGCATTGGAAGGGGGGGTGGGGTATTCGGTGTGGGAAGGGGGGGTGGCTGGTAGTGCGGGGGTGGATTTGTGGCGTTGGAAGGGGGGGTGGCCGGTAGTGCGGGTGGATATATGCAGAGTGGGAAGGGGGGGTGGCCGGTAGTGCGGGTGGGGATATGCGGAGTGGGAAGGGGGGGGGGTGGCTGGTAGTGCAGGGGTGGATTTGTGGCGTTGGAAGGGGGGGTGGCCGGTAGTGTGGATGGGGATATGCGGAGTGGGAAGGGGGGGTGGCTGGTAGTGCGGGGGTGGATTTGTGGCGTTGGAAGGGGGGGTGGCCGGTAGTGTGGGTGGGGTATTCGGCGTGGGAAGGGGGGGTGGCTGGTAGTGCGGGGATGGATTTGTGGCGTTGGAAGGGAGGGTGGCCGGTAGTGCGGGTGGGGATATGCGGAGTGGGAAGGGGGGGGGGGGGTGGCCGGTAGTGCGGGGGTGGATTTGTGGCGTTGGAAGGGGGGGTGGCCGGTAGTGTGGGTGGGGTATTCGGCGTGGGAAGGGGGGGTGGCTGGTAGTGCGGGGGTGGATTTGTGGCGTTGGAAGGGGGGGTGGCCGGTAGTGTGGGTGGGGTATTCGGAGTGGGAAGGGGGGGGTGGCTGGTAGTGTGGGGGTGGATTTGTGGCGTTGGAAGATGGGGTGGCCGGTAGTGCGGGTGGATATATGCAGAGTGGGAAGGGGGGGTGGCCGGTAGTGCGGGTGGGGATATGCGGAGTGGGAAGGGGGGGTGGCTGGTAGTGCGGGGGTGTATTTGTGGCATTGGAAGGGGGGGTGGCCGGTAGTGTGGGTGGGGATATGCGGAGTGGGAAGGGGGGTGGCTGGTAGTGCGGGGGTGGATTTGTGGCGTTGGAAGGGGGGGTGGCCGGTAGTGTGGGTGGGGTATTCGGCGTGGGAAGGGGGGGTGGCTGGTAGTGCGGGGATGGATTTGTGGCGTTGGAAGGGAGGGTGGCCGGTAGTGCGGGTGGGGATATGCGGAGTGGGAAGGGGGGGGGGTGGCCGGTAGTGCGGGGGTGGATTTGTGGCGTTGGAAGGGGGGGTGGCCGGTAGTGTGGGTGGGGTATTCGGCGTGGGAAGGGGGGGTGGCTGGTAGTGCGGGGGTGGATTTGTGGCGTTGGAAGGGGGGGTGGCCGGTAGTGTGGGTGGGGTATTCGGAGTGGGAAGGGGGGGGTGGCTGGTAGTGTGGGGGTGGATTTGTGGCGTTGGAAGATGGGGTGGCCGGTAGTGCGGGTGGATATATGCAGAGTGGGAAGGGGGGGTGGCCGGTAGTGTGGGTGGGGTATTCGGCGTGGGAAGGGGGGGTGGCTGGTAGTGCGGGGGTGGATTTGTGGCATTGGAAGGGGGGGTGGCCGGTAGTGTGGGTGGGGTATTCGGCGTGGGAAGGGGGGGTGGCTGGTAGTGCGGGGGTGGAACGTTTAGAGAAAGGTTTGTCAGTCGCACAGAGGTAGATTTATTGTAACAAACGGGTGGACCCTCATAGCATAATTGATTAATTGAATATATATAAATGTGAGGGTGTGCTACCAGAGGCACAGACAGGATATTTTAAGGAGGACAGAAAAGAGTGCCTTAAGTGCACTCTTTTCTGTCCTCCTTAAAATATAGTGCGGGGGTGGATTTGTGGCGTTGGAAGGGGGGGTGGCCGGTAGTGCGGGTGAGGATATGCGGCGTGGGAATAGGGGGTGGCCGGTAGTGCTGGTGGGGATATTCGGCGTCGGAAGGGGGGGATGGCAGGTAGTGCGGACGGGGATATTCGGCGTGGGAAGGGGGGTGGCCGGTAGTGTGGGTGGGGTATTCGGCGTGGGAAGGGGGGGTGGCCGGTAGTGTGGACGGGGATATTCGGCGTGGGAAGGGGAGGGGGCGGTAGTGCGGACGGGGATATTCGGCGTGGGAAGGGGGGTGGCCGGTAGTGTGAGTGGGGTATTCGGCGTGGGAAGGGGGGGTGGCCGGTGTGTGGACGGGGATATTCGGCGTGGGAAGGGGGGGGTGGCCGGTAGTGCGGGTGGGGATATTCGGCGTGGGAAGGGGGGTGGCCGGTAGTGTGGGTGGATTATTCGGCGTGGGAAGGGGGGGTGGCCGGTAGTGTGGACGGGGATATTCGGCGTGGGAAGGGGGGGGGGGTGGCCGATAGTGCGGACGGGGATATTCAGCGTGGGAAGGGGGGTGGCCAGTAGTGCGGGTGGGGTATTTGCCGTGGGAAGGGGGGTGGCCGGTAGTGCGGACGGGGATATTCGGCGTGGGAAGGGGGGGTGGCCGGTAGTGCGGGTGGGATATTTGGTGTGGGAAGGGGCGGTGGCCGGTAGTGTGGGCAGGGATATTCGGCGTGGGAAGGGGGGGTGGCCGGTAGTGCGGGCGGCGGGCAGCGTTGGAATGACTCGGAAAGCTGCAGATTTCGCAGCTCTGCGTGTAAATCAGAATGACCTCCTAAGTGCACCTTACTACCTCTATGTACGTGGATACTTGTCGCCATCTGCTGTCCCAATAGTGAATTACCACCGAGGGTCCACAGTTTCTCTTTAGCCTAGACCAGGGGCAGCCAACTCCAGCCCTCGAGAGCTACCAACAGTTAAAGTTTCCAGGTCTCCTCACAGGATCACAGGTGAAGTAATTAGCTCCACCTGTGGATCTGTTATAATGTGTCAGTCAGTAATGAGTGCACCTGTGCACCTGCGAGGTGAGCTGGGTAATGTGTCAGTCAGTAATGAGTGCACCTGTGCACCTGCGAGGTGAGCTGGGTAATGTGTCAGTCAGTAATGAGTGCACCTGTGCACCTGCGAGGTGAGCTGGGTAATGTGTCAGTCAGTAATGAGTGCACCTGTGCACCTGTGAGGTGAGCTGGAAAACGTGAACTGTTGGTAGCTCTCGAGGACTGGAGTTGGCCACCACTCTTCACAATTTAAACTGTGATCCTAAATAAAAAAATTGATCCCTGCTAAGAACAGACCACTATTTCAATGTTGCCTGCTAATATCAGTATGGAGTTTGTATGTGTTCCCCATATTTAGGTGGGTTGCCACTGGGTGCTCACGTTTCTTCCTACACTCAATAAACACATGGGCAGGTCAGTTAGATTGTGCCAGAACCCTGTATTGTAGATTTTCTACCCAGCGGTTTCTCTAAGATGATGATTTCACTGAGGCAACCGAGATGTAGCAGCAGCAGTGGACAGATGTAGCAGCAGTGACGGACAGATGTAGCAGCAGCAGCGGACAGATGTAGCAGCAGCCAGATGTAGCAGTAGCGGACAGATGTAGCAGCAGCCAGATGTAGCAGCAGCGGACAGATGTAGCAGCAGCCAGATGTAGCAGCAGCGGACAGATGTAGCAGCAGCGGCAGCCAGATGAGCAGCAGCAGCGGACAGATATAGCAGCAGCCAGATGTAGCAGCAGCGGACAGATGTAGCAGCAGCGGCAGCCAGATGAGCAGCAGCAGCGGACAGATATAGCAGCAGCAGTGTCCAGATGTAGCAGCAGCAGCCAGATGTAGCAGCAGCAGCGGCCAGATGTAGCAGCAGCAATGGCCAGATGTAGTAACAGCAGCGGCCAGATGTAGCAACAGCGACGGCCAGATGTTGTAGCAGCCAGATGTAGCAGCAGCTGCAGACAGATGTATCAGCAGCAGCGGACAGGTGTAGCAGCAGCATCGGACAGATGTAGCAGCAGCAGCCAGATGTGGCAACAGCAATGGCCAGATGTAGCAACAGCAGTGGACAGATGTAGCAGCAGCGGCGGCCAGATGTAGCAGCAGCAACGGCCAGATGTAGCAGCAGCAACGGACAGATGTAGCAACAGCAGCGACCAGATGTAGCAGCAGCGGCGGCCAAATGTAGCAGCAGCAGCGGCCGGATGTAGCAGCAGCGGACAGATGTAGCAGCAACGGACAGATGTAGCAGCAGCAACGGACAGATGCAGCATCGGACAGATGTAGCAGCAGCAACGGACAGATGTAGTGGCGGCCAGATGTAGCAGTAGCCGCGGCCAGATGTAGCAGCAGACAGATGTAGCAGCACTTAGATGTAGCAGTAGCAGCGGACAGATGTAGCAGCAGCCGCGGCCAGATGTAGCAGCAGACAGATGTAGCAGCAGTGGCGGCCAGATATAGCAGTGGCCAGATGTAGCAGCAGCAGCCAGATGTAGCAGTAGCAGCGGACAGATGCAGCAGCAGCGGACAGATGTAGCAGCAGCATTGGACAGATGTAGCAGCAGCGGACAGATGTAGCAGCAGACAGATGTAGTAGCAGCAGACAGATGTAGCAGCAGCAACAGACAGATGTAGTAGCAGCGGCCAGATGTAGCAGCAGCAGCGGACAGATGTAGCAGCAGCATTGGACAGATGTAGCAGCAGCGGACAGATGTAGCAGCGGACAGATGTAGTAGCAGCAGACAGATGTAGCAGCAACGGACAGATGTAGTAGCAGCGGCCAGATGTAGCAGCAGTGGACAGATGTAGTAGCAGTGGCCAGATGTAGCAGCAGCGGACAGATGTAGCAGCAGCATTGGACAGATGTAGCAGCAGCAGCGGACAGATGTAGCAGTAGCCAGATGTAGCAGCAGTGGTAGCCAGATGTAGCAGCAGCAGCGGCCGGATGTAGCAGCAGCAGCGAACAGATGTAGCAGCAGCGAACAGATGTATCAGCAGCGGACAGATGTAGAAGCAGCAACGGACAGATGTAGCAGCAGCAACGGACAGATGCAGCAGCGGACAGATGTAGCAGCAGCAACGGACAGATGCAGCATCGGACAGATGTAGCAGCAGCAACGGACAGATGTAGTGGCGGCCAGATGTAGCAGTAGCCGCGGCCAGATGTTGCAGCAGACAGATGTAGCAGCACTTAGATGTAGCAGTAGCAGCGGACAGATGTAGCAGCAGCCGCGGCCAGATGTAGCAGCAGACAGATGTAGCAGCAGTGGCGGCCAGATATAGCAGTGGCCAGATGTAGCAGCAGCAGCCAGATGTAGCAGTAGCAGCGGACAGATGCAGCAGCAGCGGACAGAGGTAGCAGCAGCATTGGACAGATGTAGCAGCAGCGGACAGAAGTAGCAGCAGACAGATGTAGCAGCAGCAACGGACAGATGTAGTAGCAGCAGACAGATGTAGCAGCAGCAACGGACAGATGTAGTAGCAGCGGCCAGATGTAGCAGCAGTGGACAGATGTAGTAGCAGTGGCCAGATGTAGCAGCAGCAGCGGACGGATGTAGCAGCAGCGGACAGATGTAGCAGCAGCATTGGACAGATGTAGCAGCAGCAGCGGACAGATGTAGCAGTAGCCAGATGTAGCAGCAGTGGTAGCCAGATGTAGCAGCAGCAGCGGCCGGATGTAGCAGCAGCAGCGAACAGATGTAGCAGCAGCGAACAGATGTAGCAGCAGCGGACAGATGTAGCAGCAGCAACGGACAGATGCAGCAGCAACGGACAGATGTAGAAGCAGCAACTGACAGATGTAGTGGCGGCCAGATGTAGCAGCAGCCGCGGCCAGATGTAGCAGCAGACAGATGTAGCAGCAGCCAGATGTAGCAGTAGCAGCGGACAGATGTAGCAGCAGCCGCGGCCAGATGTAGCAGCAGACAGATGTAGCAGCAGCGGACAGATGTAGCAGCTGTTTCTGTCGCCGATTTAAACCCATTATTCTAAAGGCGCCAATGCGAGGAGGCTGCGACAGAGCCCTGGATAGTATATTACCCCTGCGAGGTGTGCTCATTTCAGGGACTGTACCCCG
The DNA here is from genome assembly GCF_055691185.1 of Crinia signifera. Lineage (NCBI taxonomy): Eukaryota > Metazoa > Chordata > Amphibia > Anura > Myobatrachidae > Crinia > Crinia signifera. Next base: position 5,652,209 of record NC_139220.1, on the reverse strand, counting down.
TAATCTCAATGGGGCAGTGACAAATAATCTCTGTACAGCTTTAGTAAATCTGTCCCCAGTAATGCAGAACAGCAGCCGCGTCAGCTGTGTGATATATACGGCGTCAGCTGTGTGATATATACGGCGTCAGCTGTGTGATATATACCGCGCCAGCTGTGTGATATATACCGCGCCAGCTGTGTGATATATACCGCGCCAGCTGTGTGATATATACGGCGTCAGCTGACGGTCTACAGGGAGAATCAGCTGCTCAGGGCAACCCGTGCTATAGACACTTATACAAATAAACCAAACTATTATACCCGGCACCGGCAGCCGGTGCTGGGGGGGTTACTGTGAGATTACCTGGCGGGGGGGGGGGGGGGGGGGGGGGTGTACTAAAATGGAAGTTCTATTGAAGATGGGATGTTTCCCATAGCAACCAACCAGATTCTACTTATTTATTTTGCACCTTCTGAAAGATAATAGATACAATCTGATCTGATCCCATCTTAGTACATTTACCTCAGAGTCTGAAGTGACGATGACATAAACCCCACAGAAATCACATGGGGCTGGGAATCTATGAGTCTGGCCATGTACACCTGGACTGGCCACACAGAGACCCACAGCAGCACAGAGTATATCAGGAGATGAGGTGTATGTTAGGAGGAGGGTTTACCTGTGCTGGACACACAGAGCCCCCAGCAGCACAGAGTATATCAGGAGATGAGGGGTATGTTAGGGGGAGGGTTACCTGGACTGGCCACACAGAGACCCACAGCAGCACAGAGTATATCAGGAGATGAGGTGTATGTTAGGGGGAGGGTTACCTGGGCTGGCCACACAGAGTCCCACAGCAGCACAGAGTATATCAGGAGATGAGGCGTATGTTAGGAGGAGGGTTACCTGGACTGGCCGCACAGAGCCCCACAGCAGCACAAAGTATATCAGGAGATGAGGCGGGGTTTGGGGCGCAGGTCACCCTGTTTTCCGTGTACACATGCTGATTCTGGTATCCGGTAGAGGACACGGACGTTCCTATGTAGAATATTATATAGTGACACCCAGCAATGTCAGTACCACCAGTGCTGAGCCCAGTGCCACCAATGTCAGTACCACCAGTGCTGAGCTCAGTGCCACCAATGTCAGTACCACCAGTGCTGAGCACAGTGCCACCAATGTCAGTACCACCAGTGGCTGAGCACAGAGCCACCAATGTCAGTACCACCAGTGCTGAGCACAGTGCCACCAATGTCAGTACCACCAGTGCTGAGCACAGTGCCACCAATGTCAGGTACCACCAGTGCTGAGCACAGTGCCACCAATGTCAGTACCACCAGTGCTGAGCACAGTGCCACCAATGTCAGTACCACCAGTGCTGAGCACAGTGCCACCAATGTCAGTACCACCAGTGCTGAGCTCAGTGCCACCAATGTCAGTACCACCAGTGCTGAGCACAGTGCCACCAATGTCAGTACCACCAGTGCTGAGCACAGTGCCACCAATGTCAGTACCACCAGTGCTGAGCACAGTGCCACCAATGTCAGTACCACCAGTGCTGAGCACAGTGCCACCAATGTCAGTACCACCAGTGCTGAGCTCAGTGCCACCAATGTCAGTACCACCAGCGCTGAGCACAGTGCCACCAATGTCAGTACCACCAGCGCTGAGCACAGTGCCACCATGTCAGTACCACCAGCGCTGAGCACAGTGCCACCAATGTCAGTACCACCAGCGCTGAGCACAGTGCCACCAATGTCAGTACCACCAGCGCTGAGCACAGTGCCACCAATGTCAGTACCACCAGCGCTGAGCACAGTGCCACCAATGTCAGTACCACCAGCGCTGAGCACAGTGCCACCAATGTCAGTACCACAGCGCTGAGCACAGTGCCACCAATGTCAGACCACCAGCGCTGAGCACAGTGCCACCAGTGTCAGTACCACCAGCGCTGAGCACAGTGCCACCAGTGTCAGTACCACCAGCGCTGAGCACAGTGCCACCAGTGTCAGTACCACCAGCGCTGAGCACAGTGCCACCAGTGTCAGTACCACCAGCGCTGAGCACATTGCCACCAGTGTCAGTACCACCAGCGCTGAGCACATTGCCACCAGTGTCAGTACCACCAGCGCTGAGCACAGTGCCACCAGTGTCAGTACCACCAGCGCTGAGCACAGTGCCACCAGTGTCAGTACCACCAGCGCTGAGCACAGTGCCACCAGTGTCAGTACCACCAGCGCTGAGCACAGTGCCACCAATGTCAGTACCACCAGCGCTGAGCACAGTGCCACCAATGTCAGTACCACCAGCGCTGAGCACAGTGCCACCAGTGTCAGTACCACCAGCGCTGAGCACAGTGCCACCAGTGTCAGTACCACCAGCGCTGAGCACAGTGCCACCAGTGTCAGTACCACCAGCGCTGAGCACAGTGCCACCAGTGTCAGTACCACCAGTGCTGAGCACAGTGCTGTACCCTTGTATCGTAATTCCCTTCCAATAACAAGGGTTCCTAAGAACAACCTCCGGCGTGTTGGGATCATTGGGTAGACAGCATGTTAGTCGACAAGCATTAGGTCAACACCATTAGGTTGACGTGCATTAAGGTTGACATGCAGGAAGGTCGGCATGACTGAAGGTCGACATGGGTTAGGTCAAAAGGGTCATTAGGTCGATACAAGCATAAGGTCGACATGGGGAAGGTCGACATGGGGTTTTTCACATTTTGTCCCAAATTTCACCACATTCCCCTCGCTTTGTGCCGCTCGGAACACTATATTATTCTCCCACTGCGCCCTAGTGGATGGTAGGGCATGAAATACTACCTGTCGGCACATGTCGGCTCAAAAAACAGTGAAAAACCCCATGTCGACCTTTTGACTGCCGACCTTCCCCATGTCGACCTAATGACCCTGTGGAACCTAACACATGTCAACCTTCCTGGATTTTGACCTTCCTTGTTACATGTCGACCTTCCTGCATGCCGACCTGATGGTGTCGACCCAATGCTTGTAGACCTAGTGCCCGTATCCCCCTCCGGCATACAGAGTACGGGAAGTGGGACTGTGACTGACCAATATTGTTCATCTCCCAAAATCTCAATGTCGGCAATTCCCAGGCAATGAAATAAATGACTAATAAATAACTTGGTTTCCTCCCAATCATCTGCCCTGGTCACATTCCATGAGCTCCTCACTGGTAACATTACAGAGCAGTCAGTGATCCTCCGTCCTCTCATGTGATGCCAGTTATACGCCCACAATACCACTGGCAGGTGCGAGGAGTGTGTGCCCGGTATGGGCACTGGGCAGGCAATGCCATTCTAGTTTATACGGACAGCATATAACTATATGTACCTGCTGATGTGATGTCTCTCATAGGTAACACAAGTGTCTGTCGCTAATTACAGTCAGACAAACATTTCATATATTATTCTCTAACAGGAGTCATCTATATTTTGTTGTCTTCTAGAATACCTGCTGAATGTGTCTCCTTCCAATGATTTACATTATCACATATATATATATATATATATATATATATATATATATATATATATATATATATATATATATATCAGGGTTGCCGACTTTTTCTGTCTCCTCTCCAGGAGAAGCCCGGAGAGGAGACTTCCAGCTGCAGGTCGGGGGGCGGGGCTTGAGCTTTACATAATTAAGCCCCGCCCCCAGGATGGTAAAAAACCCCAATACACGGATCTCTGTGGAGGGGGCGGAGCTAAAATGACGCAATTTTAGCTCCGCCCCCTCCTCTGACACCCGTGGATTGACGATTTCAATCCAAAAGGTATGGGGAAGACGCCGCAATCGGGGGTGGCGTGGGGGTCCCCCGGAATCCGGGAGGGTTGCCCACCTTTCCGGGGGGCCGGAAGGAGGACCCGATTTTCGGGATCCTCCCGGTAATTCCGGGAGGGTCGGCAACCCTGATATATATATATAGTAAGATGCAGCCAATAACAGAGCAGTACGAGTCAGGGACCTGCAGCCGTCTTACAGAGAAACATATAGCATTTACCTATATCAGAGTTTCCAGATTTGGCTATCACAGTCCAGGTTTTAAGGATATCTTTGCTTGAGTCCAAATAGCTATACTTGCCTATGGGTCTTAGCAGCAGAAGGTGGGGTGGAAGGTGGGTGGAGCAGCAGAGAAGGGGGGGGGGGCTTTACAGAGCAGGGGTGGATCTTAGTATCAGAAGGTGGGCTGGAGGATAGAGAGCCAGCAGGGTGGTACCGAGTAGGGGGTGGAGCAGCAGAGAAGGGGTGGGCATTACAGAGCAGGGGTGGGTCTTAGCAGCAGAAGGTGGGGTGGAGGATAGAGAGCCAGCAGGGTGGTACCGAGTAGGGGGTGGAGCAGCAGAGGGGGGGGGGACTTTACAGAGCAGGGGTGGGTCTTAGCAGCAGAAGGTGGGGACAGAAGGTGAGGCGGAAGATAGAGAGCCAGCTGGGTGGTACAGAGTAAGGGGTGGAGGAGCAGCAGATAAAGGGTGCACATTACAGAGCAGTGGTGGGTCTTAGCAGCAGAAGGTAGGGTGGAGGATAGAGAGCCAGCAGGGTGGTACCAAGTAGGGGGTTGGAGCAGCAGATAAAGGGTGCACATTACAGAGCAGCGGTGGGTCTTAGCAGCAGAAGGTAGGGTGGAGGATAGAGAGCCAGCAGGGTGGTACCAACTACCAAGTAGGGGGTTGGAGCAGCAGAGAGGGGAGGGGGGTTACAGAACAGGGGTGGGTCTTAGCAGCAGAAGGTGGGGACAGAAGGTGAGGCGGAAGATAGAGAGCCAGCTGGGTGGTACAGAGTAGGGGGTGGAGCAGCAGATAAGGGGGGGGGGGTTACAGAGCAGGAGTGGGTCTTAGCAGCAGAAGGTGGGGACAGGAGGTGGGGTGGAGGATAGAGAGCCAGCAGGGTGGTACCAAGAAGGTGGTGGAGCAGCAGATAAAGGGGGGGGGGGGGGTTACAGAGCAGGGGTGGGTCTTAGCAGCAGAAGGTGGGGACAGGAGGTGGGGTGGAGGGTAGAGAGCCAGTAGGGTGGTACCGAGTAGGGGGTGGAGCAGCAGAGAAGGGGTGGACATTACAGAGCAGGGGTGGGTCTTAGCAACAGAAGGTGGGGACAGGAGGTGAGGCGGAACATAGAGAGCCAGCAGGGTGGTACAGAGTAAGGGGTGGAGCAGAAGCAGATAAAGGGTGGGCATTACAGAGCAGGGGTGGGTCTTAGCAGTGGGCATTACAGAGCAGGGGTGGGTCTTAGCAGTGGGCATTACAGAGCAGGGGTGGGTCTTAGCAGTGGGCATTACAGAGCAGGGGTGGGTCTTAGCAGTGGGCATTACAGAGCAGGGGTGGGTCTTAGCAGTGGGCATTACAGAACAGGGGTGGGTCTTAGCAGTGGGCATTACAGAGCAGGGGTGGGTCTTAGCAGTGGGCATTACAGAGCAGGGGTGGGTCTTAGCAGTGGGCATTACAGAGCAGGGGTGGGCAGTGCACTGAGAGGTGGTCGAGTGGGAATATGGCAGCAGGAAGAGCGTTTGGGACAGTTTGCAGACTGTTTCTTTTACTAGTTATTTATAACAACACAAAGGAATTTCAGTCAGCCCTTATTGCTGTCATGTGGGAGATATGTATTATTATTATTATTATTATTATTATTATTATTATTTCTGTTTTCCCCCATTTTACAGAAGACAATGGTGAGGTGAAATCTGTTATTGTTTAGTGCTTCGCGCGTTTCCCGGGACATCTGCTGCTGGAGAAGGTTTTGCTGCTTCTCTCAGATGTTTTACTGGAAAATCTTGTAAATCCTAAAAAGAAATAAAAAATTGTCCATCTATAATTGAGCCACTGGGGGCGCTGTCCCATTGGAGCATATGGTGAAATTAATTCATTCATGCAGCAAAGTGGCAGCTCCCACTATCAGATGTAAATACGCGGGCGATTTATTCAGCTCTCCAAACACAACCAGTTAGAAATAGTGACGTTGCCCTTGAGAGTCCCTGTGAGCTCTGTATCAGCTCTGTCTGATTACGCTGTTTTCAGCTTCTCCGCTCTGTTGACTCTGAGAGGTGGGGTGGCAGGTGTGTCGTGTGCCCGCCCCCGGACAGCTGCTTATACCTGTGTGTACGCAGCGGTCAGGGCTGGCAACCTTTACTCTGCCGCACAACAACAACAAGGCCTTACAGTCCAGAGAGGACGGACGCCCACTTACACAAAGGCTTCTATACCTTTCCAATTGTGAAGCGCAACGGAATATGCTGCGCTATATACGAAACTGTAAATAAATAAATGTGGGAGAGTGTAGGCAGCTCAGGTGTCATTCAGGTTCCAGGGCTTATACGGGGGGAGCCCTATAACATCTCAGTGTGGATTTAGGGGCCAAAACAACAAAATGTGGGCACGACTCCTAGCAGCCAATCGGAAATGAAGGTGTCAATGGTCTGAACCAAGTTTGGTTAATGATAAGCGTTATCTGTTGGCTGCGGCATTGGTAGAATGAGAGAGATAGGACAAGTGCCCAGTGACAGCACCCACGTGAGCAGGGTGCTACATCCCCATCCACAGCAGCGTCAGCTGGGTGACAGGGATTTAATGGGGCAGAAATAACTTAGATGTGAGGGGTGCAGGTACTGTGTGATTGTCTTGCTATTGGACCCTGATCTGATCGGGATCGATTCGATTTGGACTATGTAGTCTCGCCTGCACAGTCTATTTCTGTATTCGATTTCAATGCCACGGTGCCACGCATTGGGATTAAATTGAGATCGAATGCGTTCGCTTTCCATGTTACAGGGGAACAAAAGCAGAGCGGGGATCACTGGGGCTGTTCTGTCACCACAGAGCGGGATGGCACGGGTTTGTCTGACCAGATGGCATTGGCCAGCAATATGCGCAGCTTCAAACTCAGTGACAATAGGAGTGACAATGCTCAGCAAGAAAATCCATGTATTAGAATTGTGCAGTGATGGAACAGGTCAGATGAGCGCCATGGTGCAAAAATATACTTTGGGTTCCTCTCTGCTGCCTCATCCCAAGTTTATAATATGCCACATGCCAATGGGTGACAGGGAGAGGCAGGGGGTGACAGGGAGAAATAATCGGTGACAGGGGGTAGCAGAGGCTGGCAGAGAAAAGTACAGAGTGACAGGCATAGGCAGTGGGAGTCAGGGAGAGGTACAGAGTGACAGGCAGAGGCAGTGGGAGTCAGGGAGAGGTACATAGTGACAGGCAGAGGCAGTGAAAGTCAGGGAGAGGTACAGAGTGACAGGCAGAGGCAGTGGGAGGCAGGGAGAGGTACAGAGTGATAGGCGGAGGCAGTGGGAGTCAGGGAGAGGTACAGAGTGACAGGTAGAGGCAGTGGGAGTCAGTGAGAGGTACAGAGTGACAGACAGAGGCAGTGGGAGTCAGGGAGAGGTACAGAGTGACAGACAGAGGCAGTGGGAGTCAGGGAGAGGTACAGAGTGACAGACAGAGGCAGTGGGAGTCAGTGAGAGGTACAGAGTGACAGACAGAGGCAGTGGGAGTCAGGGAGAGGTACAGAGTGACAGGTGGAGGCAGTGAGAGTCAGGGAGAGGTACAGAGTGACAGGCAGAGGCAGTGGGAGTCAGGGAGAGGTACAGAGTGACAGGCGGAGGCAGTGGGAGTCAGGGACAGGTACAGAGTGACAGGCAGAGGCATTGGGAGGCAGGGAGATGTACAGAGTGACAGGGAGAGGCAGTGGGAGTCAGGGAGAGGTACAGAGTGACAGGCAGAGGCAGTGGGAGTCAGGGAAAGGTACAGAGTGACAGGCGGAGGCAGTGGGAGTCAGGGAGAGGTACAGAGTGACAGGCGGAGGCAGTGGGAGTCAGGGAGATGTACAGAGTGACAGGCGGAGGCAGTGGGAGTCAGGGAGAGGTACAGAGTGACAGGCAGAGGCAGTGGGAGTCAGGGGAGGTACAGAGTGACAGGCAAAGGCAGTGGGAGGCAGGTAGAGGTACAGAGTGACAGGGAGAGGCAGTGGGCGTCAGGGAGAGGTACAGAGTGACAGGCAGAAGAAGTGGGAGACAGGTAGAAGTAGTACAGAGTAACAGGTGGAGGCAGTGGAAGGCAGAGAGAGGTACAGAGTGACAGGCAGAGGCAGTGGGAGTCAGGGAGAGGCAGAGAGTGACATGCAGAGGCAGTGGGAGTCAGGGAGAGGTACAGAGGGACAGGCAGAGGCAGTGGGAGTCAGGGAGAGGTACAGAGTGACAGGCAGAGGCAGTGGGAGTCAGGGAGAGGTACAGAGTGACAGTCGGAGGCAGTGGGAGTCAGGAAGAGGTACAGAGTGACAGGCAGAGGCAGTGGGAGTCAGGGAAAGGTACAGAGTGACAGGCGGAGGCAGTGGGAGTCAGGGAGAGGTACAGAGTGACAGGCGGAGGCAGTGGGAGTCAGGGAGATGTACAGAGTGACAGGCGGAGGCAGTGGGAGTCAGGGAGAGGTACAGAGTGACAGGCAGAGGCAGTGGGAGTCAGGGGGAGGTACAGAGTGACAGGCAAAGGCAGTGGGAGGCAGGTAGAGGTACAGAGTGACAGGGAGAGGCAGTGGGCGTCAGGGAGAGGTACAGAGTGACGGGCAGAGGAAGTGGGAGGCAGGTAGAGGTACAGAGTGACAGGGAGAGGCAGTGGGCGTCAGGGAGAGGTACAGAGTGACGGGCAGAGGAAGTGGGAGACAGGAAGAAGTAGTACAGAGTAACAGGTGGAGGCAGTGGAAGGCAGAGAGAGGTACAGAGTGACAGGCAGAGGCAGTGGGAGTCAGGGAGAGGCAGAGAGTGACATGCAGAGGCAGTGGGAGTCAGGGAGAGGTACAGAGTGACAGGCAGAGGAAGTGGGAGTCAGGGAGAGGTACAGAGGGACAGGCAGAGGCAGTGGGAGGCAGGGAGAGGCAGAGAGTGATAGAAAGATGCAGACAGTGGGTGATAGAGAGAGGCAGAGGGTGTAGAAGTGTAGAGCGACATACAGACCCTGCAACCCTCCAAAAATGACCACCGGCTTAAAAGAGACAGATGTTAGAGGGCTCCTGCAGCTCTAACGTCCGTCGGGAGCACAGCGTGCCCAGCACTACCCAGTGCGGATTCCTGAAGTCCCCTGGCAATGAGCATGTAACCCCCATAGCAAAAAGTATATAACCTCCCGGCAATGACCTTGTAAAAACCCCCCCCCCCCCCCCCCCCCGGCAACAAGCATGTAACCCATATTTGCCTACCCTCCCGGAATGGCCTGGAGGCTCCCACAAATTGTGTCCCCCTCTCGGTCCCCCGGGTGGGTGTGCAAGTCTCCTGCATCACCCCCGCACCCCCTTCCACGCTGCATAAAATTCAGCATTTCCAGTCCGCTGGGATTTTATTTCGCGTCATTTTAGAACCTCCCCCAATCCACAGATTGATGCGGCTGACTGTCATGGGGGCGGGGCTTGGTCACGTCAGCCTTGTCCCGCCCCCCTTTCACTCCTCTCCGGGCTTCTCGTGGAGAGGAGTGAAAAAAAGTAGTCAGGTATGATGTAACCCCTGGTAACGAGAATTTAACCCCCTGGCAACAAGCAGGAAACCCCTGGCAATGAATACAGAAAAGTAGTATTTGCAGTCCTCACCGTGATTCGGACGGATTATTAACTTGATATTGGATTTCTATCTATCTATCTATCTATCTATCTATCTATCTATTCATCTATCTATCTATCTATCTATCTATCTCATATCTATCTATTCATCTATCTATCTATCTATCTATCTATCTATCTATCTCATATCTATCTATCTATCTATCTATCTATCTATCTATCTCATATCTATCTATCTATCTATCTATCCACACACACACGCACAACACACACACACACACACACAGTATATTCTATAAACCCCGCTCGAAGCCAATGCTTTAAAAGCTAGTCTGCTACCTTGTGATTGCCTCTGTGTTTGTGCATGTGTGAGAGAGAAAGGGCTGTAGTTTCATTCGCTGCCAGCAGATGGCGGTGTTTCGGAGACTCACGGACACTAGACATATATATATAGAGATGATAATATACAGTACACACACCAGGCAGCAGCAGCAGCACATTGCTCCCTCGCCCCGCAGCTGATCACACCCCCAGCTGATGTCACAGTCCCGGCTGCTGGGCTCACAGATCTCATTTCTTTCTCAGTCACATCGTCCGGAATCTGCAACGTGTCCTGAGATACACTGAGATCTCCTCCAGCATGGAGGTAAGTGCTGGGCTGGGGGGACATCGGTAACCGGTACCCAGGGGTACACTGAGATCTCCTCCAGCATGGAGGTAAGTGCTGGGCTGGGGGGACATCGGTAACCGGTATCCAGGGGTACACTGAGATCTCCTCCAGCATGGAGGTAAGTGCTGGGCTGGGGGGACACCGGTAACCGGTACCCAGGGGTACACTGAGATCTCCTCCAACATGGAGGTAAGTGCTGGGGGGACACAGGTAACCGGGACCGTGGGGTAACACACACCCTGCCTGCAACCAGTGGCTACACTGCTATATACCCCCACATGCTGCCACTGCTGTTATATACCCCCACATACTGCTATATACCCCCACATGCTGCCACTGCTGTTATATACCCTCCACATACTGCTATATACCCACACGCTGCTACATACCCTCCACATGCTGTCAGTTCTGCTATATACCCTCCACATGCTGTTAGTGCTGCTATATACCCCCACACGCTGCCACTGCTGTTATATACCCTCCACATACTGCTATATACCCACACACGCTGCTACATACCCTCCACATGCTGTCAGTTCTGCTATATACCCTCCACACGCTGCCACTGCTGTTATATACCCTCCACATACTGCTATATACCCAAACACGCTGCTACATACCCTCCACATGTTGTCAGTGCTGCTATATATCCCCACACGCTGCCAGTGCTGCTATATACCCCCACACGCTGCCACTGCTGTTATATACCCTCACATACTGCTATATACCCTGCACACGCTGCTATATACCCTCCACATGCTGTCAGTGCTGCTATATACCCCACATGCTGCTATATACCCTCACATGCATTCCACTACTGCTATATATCCCCACATGCTGCTATATACCCTCCACATGCTGCCAGTGCTGCTATATACCCTCCACATGCTGCCAGTGCTGCTATATACCCTCCACATGCTGCCAGTGCTGCTATATACCCTCCACATGCTGCCAGTGCTGCTATATACCCTCCACATACTGCCAGTGCTGCTATATACCCTCCACACGCTGCTATATACCCCCATATGCTGCCAGTGCTGCTATATACCCTCCACACGCTGCTATATACCCCCATATGCTGCCAGTGCTGCTATATACCCTCCACACGCTGCTATATATCCCCATATGCTGCCAGTGCTGCTATATACCCCCATATGCTGCCAGTGCTGCTATATACCCCCATATGCTGCCAGTGCTGCTATATGCTGCCAGTGCTGCTATATACCCCCATATGCTGCCAGTGCTGCTATATACCCAACATGCTGCCAGTGCTGCTATATACCCTCCACATGCTGCCAGTGCTGCTATATACCCTGCACACGCTGCCTGTGCTACTATATACCCAATATGCTGCCAGTGCTGCTATATACCCCCATATGCTGCCAGTGCTGCTATATACCCAATATGCTGCCAGTGCTACTATATACCCTCCACACGCTGCCAGTGCTGCTATATACCCTCCACATGCTGTCAGTTTGTGGAGTGCACGCAGGATAATCACACGCACACATGTATTGTGCACGCAGGATAATCACACACACACATGTATTGTGCACAACAGAAAAATCACACACATACATGTATTGTGCACGCAGGAAAATCACACACATACATGTATTGTGCACGCAGGATAATCACACACATACATGTATTGTGCACGCAGGATAATCACACACATACATGTATTGTGCACGCAGGATAATCACACACATACATTTATTGTGCACGCAGGATAATCACACACATACATGTATTGTGCACGCAGGATAATCACACACATACATGTATTGTGCACACAGGATAATCACACACACATGTATTGTGCACGCAGGATAATCACACACATACATGTATTGTGCACGCAGGATAATCACACACATACATGTATTGTGCACGCAGGATAATCACACGCACACATGTATTGTGCACGCAGGATAATCACACACACACATGTATTGTGCACGCAGGAAAATCACACACATACATGTATTGTGCACGCAGGATAATCACACACATACATGTATTGTGCACGCAGGATAATCACACACATACATGTATTGTGCACGCAGGATAATCACACACACATGTATTGTGCACGCAGGATAATCACACACATACATGTATTGTGCACGCAGGATAATCACACACATACATGTATTGTGCACGCAGGATAATCACACACACATGTATTGTGCACGCAGGATAATCACACACACATGTATTGTGCACGCAGGAAAATCACACACATACATGTATTGTGCACGCAGGAAAATCCACACATATCATGGTGGATCACACACATACATAATCACACACATACATGTATTGTGCACGCAGGATAATCACACACACACATGTATTGTGCATGCAGGATAATCACACACACACATGTGTTGTGCATGCAGGATAATCACACACACACATGTATTGTGCATGCAGGATAATCACACACACACATGTATTGTGCATGCAGGATAATCACACACACACACACACACACATGTATTGTGCACGCAGGATAATCACACGCACACATGTATTGTGCACGCAGGATAATCACACACATACATGTATTGTGCACGCAGGATAATCACACACACACATGTATTGTGCATGCAGGATAATCACACACACACATGTATTGTGCACGCAGGATAATCACACACATACATGTATTGTGCACGCAGGATAATCACACACACACATGTATTGTGCACACAGGATAATCACACGCACACATGTATTGTGCACGCAGGATAATCACACGCACACATGTATTGTGCACGCAGGATAATCACACGCACACATGTATTGTGCACGCAGGATAATCACACGCACACATGTATTGTGCACGCAGGATAATCACACGCACACATGTATTGTGCACGCAGGATAATCACACGCACACATGTATTGTGCACGCAGGATAATCACACACATACATGTATTGTGCACGCAGGATAATCACACACACACATGTATTGTGCACGCAGGATAATCACACACATACATGTATTGTGCACGCAGGATAATCACACACACATGTATTGTGCACGCAGGATAATCACACAAATACATGTATTGTGCACGCAGGATAATCACACACATACATGTTTTGTGCACGCAGGATAATCACACACATACATGTATTGTGCACACAGGATAATCACACACATACATGTATTGTGCACGCAGGATAATCACACACACATGTATTGTGTATGCAGGATAATCACACACACACACACATGTATTGTGTATGCAGGATAATCACATACACACATGTATTGTGCACGCAGGATAATCACACACACACATGTATTGTGTATGCAGGATAATCACACACACACACACACACATGTATTGTGTATGCAGGATAATCACACACACACATGTATTGTGCACGCAGGATAATCACACGCACACATGTATTGTGCATGCAGGATAATCACACACATACATGTATTGTGCATGCAGGATAATCACACACACACATGTATTGTGCTCGCAGGATAATCACACACATACATGTATTGTGCACGCAGGATAATCACACACATACATGTATTGTGCACACAGGACAATCACACACACATGTATTGTGCACGCAGGATAATCACACACATACATGTATTGTGCACGCAGGATAATCACACACACACACGTGTATTGTGCACGCAGGATAATCACACACACACATGTATTGTGCACGCAGGATAATCACACACACACGTGTATTGTGCACGCAGGATAATCACACACACACATGTATTGTGCACGCAGGATAATCACACACACACATGTATTGTGCACGCAGGATAATCACACACACATGTATTGTACACGCAGGATAATCACACACACACATGTATGTATTGTGTATGCAGGATAATCACACACACACACACACATGTATTGTGTGTGCAGGATAATCACACACACACATGTATTGTGCACGCAGGATAATCACACGCACACATGTATTGTGCATGCAGGATAATCACACACATACATGTATTGTGCATGCAGGATAATCACACACACACATGTATTGTGCACGCAGGATAATCACACACATACATGTATTGTGCACGCAGGATAATCACACACATACATGTATTGTGCACACAGGATAATCACACACACATGTATTGTGCACGCAGGATAATCACACAACATACATGTATTGTGCACGCAGGATAATCACACACATACATGTATTGTGCACGCAGGATAATCACACACACACGTGTATTGTGCACGCAGGATAATCACACACACACATGTATTGTGCACGCAGGATAATCACACACACACGTGTATTGTGCACGCAGGATAATCACACACACACACATGTATTGTGCACGCAGGATAATCACACACACACACACACACACATGTATTGTGCACGCAGGATAATCACACACACATGTATTGTACACGCAGGATAATCACACACACACATGTATTGTGCATGCAGGATAATCACATACACACATGTATTGTGCACGCAGGATAATCACACACATGTATTGTGCACGCAGGATAATCACACACACACATGTATTGTGCACGCAGGATAATCACACACACACATGTATTGTGCACACAGGAAAATCACACACATAGATGTATTGTGCACGCAGGAAAATCACACACATACATGTATTGTGCACGCAGGATAATCACACACATACATGTATTGTGCACGCAGGATAATCACACACATACATGTATTGTGCACGCAGGATAATCACACACATACATTTATTGTGCACGCAGGATAATCACACACATACATGTATTGTGCACGCAGGATAATCACACACATACATGTATTGTGCACACAGGATAATCACACACACATGTATTGTGCACGCAGGATAATCACACACATACATGTATTGTGCACGCAGGATAATCACACACATACATGTATTGTGCACGCAGGATAATCACACGCACACATGTATTGTGCACGCAGGATAATCACACACACACATGTATTGTGCACGCAGGAAAATCACACACATACATGTATTGTGCACGCAGGATAATCACACACATACATGTATTGTGCACGCAGGATAATCACACACATACATGTATTGTGCACGCAGGATAATCACACACACATGTATTGTGCACGCAGGATAATCACACACATACATGTATTGTGCACGCAGGATAATCACACACATACATGTATTGTGCACGCAGGATAATCACACGCACACATGTATTGTGCACGCAGGATAATCACACACACATGTATTGTGCACGCAGGAAAATCACACACATACATGTATTGTGCACGCAGGAAAATCACACACATACATGTATTGTGCACGCAGGATAATCACACACATACATGTATTGTGCACGCAGGATAATCACACACACACATGTATTGTGCATGCAGGATAATCACACACACACATGTGTTGTGCATGCAGGATAATCACACACACACATGTATTGTGCATGCAGGATAATCACACACACACATGTATTGTGCATGCAGGATAATCACACACACACACACACATGTATTGTGCACGCAGGATAATCACACGCACACATGTATTGTGCACGCAGGATAATCACACACATACATGTATTGTGCACGCAGGATAATCACACACACACATGTATTGTGCATGCAGGATAATCACACACACACATGTATTGTGCACGCAGGATAATCACACACATACATGTATTGTGCACGCAGGATAATCACACACACACATGTATTGTGCACACAGGATAATCACACGCACACATGTATTGTGCACGCAGGATAATCACACGCACACATGTATTGTGCACGCAGGATAATCACACGCACACATGTATTGTGCACGCAGGATAATCACACGCACACATGTATTGTGCACGCAGGATAATCACACGCACACATGTATTGTGCACGCAGGATAATCACACACATACATGTATTGTGCACGCAGGATAATCACACACAACACATGTATTGTGCACGCAGGATAATCACACACATACATGTATTGTGCACGCAGGATAATCACACACACATGTATTGTGCACGCAGGATAATCACACAAATACATGTATTGTGCACGCAGGATAATCACACACATACATGTATTGTGCACGCAGGATAATCACACACATACATGTATTGTGCACACAGGATAATCACACACATACATGTATTGTGCACGCAGGATAATCACACACACATGTATTGTGTATGCAGGATAATCACACACACACACACACATGTATTGTGTATGCAGGATAATCACATACACACATGTATTGTGCACGCAGGATAATCACACACACACATGTATTGTGTATGCAGGATAATCACACACACACACACACACATGTATTGTGTATGCAGGATAATCACACACACACATGTATTGTGCACGCAGGATAATCACACGCACACATGTATTGTGCATGCAGGATAATCACACACATACATGTATTGTGCATGCAGGATAATCACACACACACATGTATTGTGCTCGCAGGATAATCACACACATACATGTATTGTGCACGCAGGATAATCACACACATACATGTATTGTGCACACAGGACAATCACACACACATGTATTGTGCACGCAGGATAATCACACACATACATGTATTGTGCACGCAGGATAATCACACACACACGTGTATTGTGCACGCAGGATAATCACACACACACATGTATTGTGCACGCAGGATAATCACACACACACGTGTATTGTGCACGCAGGATAATCACACACACACATGTATTGTGCACGCAGGATAATCACACACACACACATGTATTGTGCACGCAGGATAATCACACACACATGTATTGTACACGCAGGATAATCACACACACACGTATGTATTGTGTATGCAGGATAATCACACACACACACACACACACATGTATTGTGTGTGCAGGATAATCACACACACACATGTATTGTGCACGCAGGATAATCACACGCACACATGTATTGTGCATGCAGGATAATCACACACATACATGTATTGTGCATGCAGGATAATCACACACACACATGTATTGTGCACGCAGGATAATCACACACATACATGTATTGTGCACGCAGGATAATCACACACATACATGTATTGTGCACACAGGATAATCACACACACATGTATTGTGCACGCAGGATAATCACACACATACATGTATTGTGCACGCAGGATAATCACACACATACATGTATTGTGCACGCAGGATAATCACACACACACGTGTATTGTGCACGCAGGATAATCACACACACACATGTGTTGTGCACGCAGGATAATCACACACACACGTGTATTGTGCACGCAGGATAATCACACACACACACACATGTATTGTGCACGCAGGATAATCACACACACACACATGTATTGTGCACGCAGGATAATCACACACACATGTATTGTACACGCAGGATAATCACACACACACATGTATTGTGCATGCAGGATAATCACATACACACATGTATTGTGCACGCAGGATAATCACACACATGTATTGTGCACGCAGGATAATCACACACACACACATGTATTGTGCACGCAGGATAATCACACACACACATGTATTGTGCACACAGGAAAATCACACACATACATGTATTGTGCACGCAGGAAAATCACACACATACATGTATTGTGCACACAGGATAATCACACACACACATGTATTGTGCATGCAGGATAATCACACACACACATGTATTGTGCACGCAGGATAATCACACACATACATGTATTGTGCACGCAGGATAATCACACACATACATGTATTGTGCACGCAGGATAATCACACACACACACATGTATTGTGCACACAGGATAATCACACACATACATGTATTGTGCACGCAGGATAATCACACACATACATGTATTGTGCACGCAGGATAATCACACACATACATGTATTGTGCACGCAGGATAATCACACACATACATGTATTGTGCACGCAGGATAATCACACACACATACATTTATTGTGCACGCAGGATAATCACACACATGTATTGTGCACACAGGATAATCACACACACACATGTATTGTGCACGCAGTATAATCACACACACACATGTATTGTGCACGCAGGATAATCACACACACACATGTATTGTGCACGCAGGATAATCACACACATACATGTATTGTGCACGCAGGATAATCACACACATACATGTATTGTGCACGCAGGATAATCACACACATACATGTATTGTGCACGCAGGATAATCACACACATACATGTATTGTGCACGCAGGATAATCACACACACACATGTATTGTGCACGCAGGATAATCACACACATACATGTATTGTGCACGCAGGATAATCACACACATACATGTATTGTGCACGCAGGATAATCACACACATACATGTATTGTGCACGCAGGATAATCACACACATACATGTATTGTGCACGCAGGATAATCACACACATACATGTATTGTGCACGCAGGATAATCACACACATACATTTATTGTGCACGCAGGATAATCACACACATGTATTGTGCACGCAGGATAATCACACACACACATGTATTGTGCACGCAGGATAATCACACACATACATGTATTGTGCACGCAGGATAATCACACACATACATGTATTGTGCACGCAGGATAATCACACACATACATGTATTGTGCACGCAGGATAATCACACACACATGCTTGGCGCCTGTATTCTCACACCGCAGTGTGTATTCCAGCCAGGACACGCCCCTTCCAAATCTAACTCTCTGCACATGATACATCCAGTGATGGGTGGTAAGGGGCCCTATACAGAGGCCAGGGCTGGGTGGCACAGTGGCAGTGACAGATAGGGCAGGGGATGCGTCGCTGCAGGGTCAGGTAGCGTCACATAGGAGGGATACGGCAGCGGCTATATCTGGGGGGGTACATGCCCTCTCTGCTTATAAGACTGATGTAGAATAATCCATCTGGCAGATCTGCTGAACATCTGGCAATTGTACTAGTGACTCTGTCAGTTCCTGCAGTGTCCAATCATCATCCTCGCCTGGGGGGAGTGATTCTCTGCAGCCGCAATATGTGCAATAGCCTGCTCTTCTGCAGAATATCTCAGTGTGCGTGTGATGGATGCACAGTACTACTTCTACCTGTCCTGTGTAATACACAGTAATGGTTCTCACCCCATTCCTATACTCTAACACACAGTACTACTTCTCCCCATGTAATACACAGTACTACTTCTCCCCATGTAATACACAGTACTACTTCTCCCCATGTAATACACAGTACTGGTTCTCACCCCATTCCTATACACTAGCACATAGTACTACTTCTCCCCATGTAATACACAGTACTACTTCTCCCCATGTAATACACAGTACTACTTCTCCCCATGTAATACACAGTACTGGTTCTCACCCTATATCTATATACTAACACACAGTACTACTTCTCCCCATGTAATACACAGTACTGGTTCTCACCCTATTCCTATATACTAACACACAGTACTACTTCTCCCCATGTAATACACAGTACTGGTTCTCACCCTATCCCTATATACTAACACACAGTACTACTTCTCCCCATATAATACACCGTAATGGTTCTCACCCCATTCCTATATACTAACACACAGTACTACTTCTCCCCATGTAATACACAGTACTGGTTCTCACCCCATTCCTATATACTAACACACAGTACTACTTCTCCCCATGTAATACACAGTACTGGTTCTCACCCTATCCCTATATACTAACACACAGTACTACTTCTCCCCATGTATTACACAGTACTACTTCTCCCCATGTAATACACAGTGCTGGTTCTCACACTATATCTATATACTAACACACAGTACTACTTCTCCCCATGTAATACACAGTACTGGTTCTCACCCCAATCCTATATACTAACACACAGTACCACTTCTCCCCATGTAATACACAGTAATGGTTCTCACCCTATCCCTATATACTAACACACAGTACCACTTCTCCCCATGTATTACACAGTACTGGTTCTCACCCCATTCCTGTATACTAACACACAGTACCACTTATCCCCATGTAATACACAGTACTGGTTCTCACCCCATTCCTATATACTAACACACAGTACTACTTCTCCCTATGTAATACACAGTAATGGTTCTCACCCCATTCCTATACTCTAACACACAGTACTACTTCTCCCCATGTAATACACAGTACTACTTCTCCCCATGTAATACACAGTACTACTTCTCCCCATGTAATACACAGTACTGGTTCTCACCCCATTCCTATACACTAGCACATAGTACTACTTCTCCCCATGTAATACACAGTACTACTTCTCCCCATGTAATACACAGTACTACTTCTCCCCATGTAATACACAGTACTGGTTCTCACCCTATATCTATATACTAACACACAGTACTACTTCTCCCCATGTAATACACAGTACTGGTTCTCACCCTATTCCTATATACTAACACACAGTACTACTTCTCCCCATGTACTGTAATACACAGTACTGGTTCTCACCCTATCCCTATATACTAACACACAGTACTACTATTCCCCATATAATACACCGTAATGGTTCTCACCCCATTCCTATATACTAACACACAGTACTACTTCTCCCCATGTAATACACAGTACTGGTTCTCACCCTATCCCTATATACTAACACACAGTACTACTTCTCCCCATGTATTACACAGTACTACTTCTCCCCATGTAATACACAGTGCTGGTTCTCACACTATATCTATATACTAACACACAGTACTACTTCTCCCCATGTAATACACAGTACTGGTTCTCACCCCAATCCTATATACTAACACACAGTACCACTTCTCCCCATGTAATACACAGTAATGGTTCTCACCCTATCCCTATATACTAACACACAGTACCACTTCTCCCCATGTATTACACAGTACTGGTTCTCACCCCATTCCTGTATACTAACACACAGTACCACTTATCCCCATGTAATACACAGTACTGGTTCTCACCCCATTCCTATATACTAACACACAGTACTACTTCTCCCTATGTAATACACAGTAATGGTTCTCACCCCATTCCTATATACTAACACACAGTACTACTTCTCCCCATGTAATACACAGTACTGGTTCTCACCCTATATCTATATACTTACACATAGTACTACTTCTCCCCATGTAATACACAGTACTGGTTCTCACCCCATTCCAATATACTAACACACAGTACTACTTCTCCCCATGTAATACACAGTACTGGTTCTCACCCTATCCCTATATACTAACACACAGTACTACTTCTCCCCATGTAATACACAGTACTGGTTGTCACCCTATATCTATATAGTAACACACAGTACTACTTCTCCCTGTGTAATACACAGTACTGGTTCTCACCCTATATCTATATAATAACACACAGTACTACTTCTCCCCATGTAATACACAGTACTGGTTCTCACCCCATTCTTGTATACCAGTGATTTTCAACCTTTTTACCTTGTGGCACACTAAATAAGATTTTAAAATTGCCAAGGCACACCATGAGATCCCCACAGGGCAAAACACATTGGCCCCCACAGGAAAAAAAACAACCTATTGTCCCCCATATAAAAAACAATCACACTGGTCCCCACAGGTAAATGAAATACATTGGCCCTTTAAATGAAAAGAAGAGACCAGTAAATAACACTTAAACTGGTGGTGGCTGTATATTGGTTTGGACATCTCTAGATTTGGAGGCACACTTGAGAACAGCTCAAGGCACACTAGTGTGCCACGGCACAGTGGTTGAAAAACACTGCTGTATACTAATGCACAGTGTTTACTTGGAGTTCTTAATACATGTTCCTATTCTGTACATACTAACACATGCACAGTATCACTTCTCTTGGCCTTGATGCTGGGTGCAGATCCCAATAAATGTATATTACTTTATTTACTGACGCTGGGTGGATTGTGTTTTGTTTATGAGAAATGCACAGTGTCACTTCTCTTGTTCTGCAGTCATTGGTGCTGATTCAATGAGCAGCGAGGTTCCACCGTAATCTCTTGCGCTACTACTATGCGGATTGCTTGCGTTCCATGTAGGCGTGAGCCCGATACGGGCGAGATGTCCGCCCCAGCGATAGTGACCTGATGTGACAATAGAGGGGCTGAGGTCTGCGACATATCGAGTAAGAGAGAGGTTCTCAGTCCTCAGGACCCCCACAGTCCATGTTTGCTAGCTCAAATTCTGGATGTGTAGATGTGACAGTTGGGGATACACAGCGCACCTGCTGGGTGACCTGGAAAACATGACCTGCTGTGAGGCACAGACCCACTGGTGAAGGCAGAGTAAAATCCATGCAGATGTCTGGCAGCCTCATGGTCTGTGTGTGTGTGGGGGGGGGGGGGAGATCTGCAGCTCCCCTACTGATTTATTATGGTCCAGCCCTAGACACAGAGGAGTGCTCCTGGGCGCAGCTCTGTGATTGGTGGAGGAGATCTGGGAATGTGCACGGGGGGAGGGGGGGGGGGTGCGACAAGGTCCTGCACGTTCTTGTGATACGGAGTTCTGTATGAAGGGCACTGATCCTATAATTCATGTGGCGAGGGGGGGGGGGGGGGGGTTCTGGGATACAGACACCTGGATGAAGAGCACTGACCTGACCATTCTGTAGCTGGGGAGGGGTGAGGGGGGGGTTCTGTGATACAGACACCTGGATGAAGAGCACTGACCTGACCATTCTGTAGCTGGGGAGGGGTGAGGGGGGGTTCTGTGATACGTACACCCGGATGAAGAGCACTGACCTGACCATTCTGTAGCTGGGGAGGGGTGGGGGGGGGGGGTTCTGTGATACGAACACCCGGATGAAGAGCACTGACCTGACCATTCTGTAGCTGGGGAGGGGGGGGGGTTCTGGGATACAGACACCTGGATGAAGAGCACTGACCTGACCATTCTGTAGCTGGGGAGGGGTGAGGGGGGGGTTCTGTGATACAGACACCTGGATGAAGAGCACTGACCTGACCATTCTGTAGCTGGGGAGGGGTGAGGGGGGGTTCTGTGATACAGACACCTGGATGAAGAGCACTGACCTGACCATTCTGTAGCTGGGGAGGGGTGAGGGGGGGGGTTCTGTGATACAGACACCTGGATGAAGAGCACTGACCTGACCATTCTGTAGCTGGGGAGGGGTGAGGGGGGGTTCTGTGATACGAACACCCGGATGAAGAGCACTGACCTGACCATTCTGTAGCTGGGGAGGGGTGAGGGGGGGTTCTGTGATACGAACACCCGGATGAAGAGCACTGACCTGACCATTCTGTAGCTGGGGAGGGGGGGGGGGGGTTCTGGGATACAGACACCTGGATGAAGAGCACTGACCTGACCATTCTGTAGCTGGGGAGGGGTGAGGGGGGGGGGGTTCTGTGATACAGACACCTGGATGAAGAGCACTGACCTGACCATTCTGTAGCTGGGGAGGGGTGAGGGGGGGGTTCTGTGATACAGACACCTGGATGAAGAGCACTGACCTGACCATTCTGTAGCTGGGGAGGGGTGAGGGGGGGTTCTGTGATACGAACACCCGGATGAAGAGCACTGACCTGACCATTCTGTAGCTGGGGAGGGGTGAGGGGGGGTTCTGTGATACGAACACCCGGATGAAGAGCACTGACCTGACCATTCTGTAGCTGCGGAGGGGTGGGGGGGTTCTGTTATACGGACACCTGGATGAAGGGCACTGACCTGACCATTCTGTAGCTGCGGAGGGGTGGTGGGGGGGGGGGGTTCTGTTATACGGACACCTGGATGAAGGGCACTGACCTTACCATGCTGTAGCTGCGGAGGGGTGGGGGGGGGGGTTCTGTTATACGGACACCTGGATGAAGGGCACTGACCTGACCATTCTGTAGCTGGGGAGTGGTGGTGGTGGGGGGGTTCTGTGATACGGACACCTGGATGAAGGGCACTGACCTGACCATTCTGTAGCTGGGGAGGGGGGGTGGGGGGGGGTGGAGACAACCTCTTTGCCGCTGTCGCTCTGTGATGTTCAGTTGTGTTTGACCTTAAGGTTTCTGTTACTTGGCATTCAGCTGTCACTGCCCATCCCAGCCTGGGACAATCCGCCAGTACTATTAAAAGACCCCCTGACCACGCTGGTGTGGTCGCACAGTGCCACGTGCTATACACGGATAATTACCGGGCCAAAAAGCACTTCCACCTTATATATTTGCCCAGATTCTAATCTCGCAGTATACCGAGCGCCAGTGACGCTGCCCCGCTATTCTGCTGAATAATAACCACCATCGCCGATTAAACCATGCGAGGAGATGTGTAACGAAGACACGTCCCCGGCCCTCGCCTGCCTCCGCTGCAGGAGAAATCTTCGATGGTCGACCGACCATCGTATCATTTCTCCCGGCTTCACAAATTTCAGTCAGTGGAAACTGATTTTTATTTGCGAGCACCGGGATGAAGACGCAGTGGGCGGCTGTCCCTTGATGCAGCCGCCCGCCCCCGGAACACATCATCCCACCTACGTGCCCATGAGAACTCCCAGTGTTCCCATAGGGCCACCCTCATCCCCGCCGTCATCCGCCCCGGCTCGCCCTCGATTACTGCAAACAGCTCGGCGACTACGCAAGTTGCCAAAACCATTCGCAAAGGGGACCTGCGCATAATAAAAGACGGGCATGTGCAGTCCCAGAAGCATTGTATAATGGGCTGCCTGCTGGTGTCTGTCCCGGTGTTGCCGTGTGTACTATTGTACTATTAGAAGCTGCCTCCTGCGACGCCGTGTATCTGGCGAGATATTTACACCGACTGCGCAGTGAGAATAATGGCGGCGGTATTCCATAGAGAAGCTACGGAATTATTGTGTCTACAGGAATGATTGCAGCGACCCCTCCTATATATAATACATTGTAGCCTGCTGATGCCGCTGAGGCACGAGGCACTGCAGGTGTTATGTATCCATGATGACAGTAGATCCAATTACACTGACACGCTCAGTGGCAAACACAGGATTTTTAGAGGGGGGTTTCTAAATATAATCCAAAATCCCCCACTCTGCAGCACATTGGAGTAAGTACGGGAGTCTGGGGGAGTGGTAACAGCCCCAAATATTGGTCTTTTTGTACACTGGATACGGTATGGAATAGAGTATTACTATGTAACAGTACAGATGGTCTATTAAAGGCTGGCCAACCTGTGGCTCTCCAGATGTTGTGAAACTACACATCCCAGCATGCTTTGCCACAGTTTTAGCATTCCATAAGAGCAAAACTGAGGCAGTGCATGCTGGACATGTAGTTTCACAACATCTGGAGGGCCACAGGTTGGCCAGGCCTGGATAATATAGGCCGTATCAAATATATAGTGGTCAGGAAAAGGTTAAACATATCAGAATAAAGACAATCATAATAGAACCATTCTGCACTTTCTAAGCTAACATTCTCCCACCTCATGGTAAGGCTCCTGTCTCTTCCTCCTGGCAGCTGCTCTCAGGTCCATTGTGATGTTTAAGGGCTCAGATCCGCACATACAGTGGATGTGGTAAGGAATAAGCTGGTACACTGGGCATGTGCAGCAGCTCTGCTCTGTCCCTTACACTGCATGGTGAGGTGGCAGCTCTACTGATATTATATACTGGTGCTATTGTTGTCATTATTTAATGCACTTGCCACCAGGAGGGGGGTTCCCCCCCCCCCCCCCCGCTGCGAAGGCCATGGGCGCTTCATTGGGCCGGTCTCTGCTGGCGGGTGCAGTGTTTGTCATGTATGTTGCAGGATAACAGTGACCACCTCCCGCACGGTGCACTAACATAATGCAGCCACCGCAGCAGATTGTCACCAATCCGTACAGCCCCAGACGCCCCCTCTCAAATAGCCCCAGACGCCCCCTCTCGTATAGCCCCAGACGCCCCCTCTCGAATAGCCCCAGACGCCCCCTCTCGTATAGCCCCAGGTGCTCCCTCTCGTATAGCCCCAGACGCCCCCTCTCGTATAGCCCCAGACGCCCCCTCTCGTATAGCCTCAGACGCCCCCTCTCGTATAGCCCCAGACGCCCCCTCTCGTATAGCCCCAGATGCCCCCTCTCGTATAGCCCCAGATGCCCCCTCTCGTATATCCCCAGACGCCCCCTCTCGTATAGCCCCAGACGCCCCCTCTCGTATAGCCCCTGGCACCCCCTCTTGTGTAGCCCCAGACGCCCTCTCTCGTATAGCCCCTGGCACCCCCTCTCGTATAGCCCCAGATGCCCTCTCTCGTATAGCCCCTGGCACCCCCTCTCGTATAGCCCCAGACACCCCCTCTCGTATAGCCCCAGACGCCCTCTCTCGTATAGCCCCTGGCACCCCCTCTCGTATAGCCCCAGACGCCCTCTCTCGTATAGCCCCTGGCACCCCCTCTCGTATAGCCCCAGACACCCCCTCTCGTATAGCCCCAGACACCCCCTCTCGTATAGCCCCAGACGCCCTCTCTCGTATAGCCCCAGACGCCCTCTCTCGTATAGCCCCTGGCACCCCCTCTCGTATAGCCCCAGACGCCCTCTCTCGTATAGCCCCAGACGCCCTCTCTCGTATAGCCCCTGGCACCCCCTCTCGTATAGTCCCAGACGCCCTCTCTCGTATAGCCCCTGGCACCCCCTCTCGTATAGTCCCAGACGCCCTCTCTCGTATAGCCCCTGGCACCCCCTCTCGTATAGCCCAAGATGCCCTCTCGTATAGCCCCAGACGCCCCCTCTCGTATAGCCCCAGGCGCCCCCTCTCGTATAGCCCCAGACGCCCCCTCTCGTATAGCCCCAGACGCCCTCTCTCGTATAGCCCCTGGCACCCCCTCTCGTATAGTCCCAGACGCCCTCTCTCGTATAGCCCCTGGCACCCCCTCTCGTATAGCCCCTGGCACCCCCTCTCGTATAGCTCCAGACACCCCCTCTCGTATAGCCCCAGACGCCCTCTCGTATAGCCCCAGACGCCCTCTCTCGTATAGCCCCAGGCGCCCCCTCTCGTATAGCCCCAGACGCTCTCTCTCGTATAGCCCCAGACACCCCCTCTCGTATAGCCCCAGACGCCCTCTCTCGTATAGCCCCAGACACCCTCTCTCGTATAGCCCCAGGCGCCCCCTCTCGTATAGCCCCAGACGCCCTCTCTCGGCCTCTACAGCAGGGAGAAGTTCTGCTTTATACTCTGCAGAGATATATGATACTACTACCCCCCTTGTCCTGGGGCCTTCCTCCCCCCTCCGTCCTGCATTCTTCAGCCTCTCAGTGTGGATCTTCCTTGGAAGAATGAGACATTATGTAAGACCACTTATTCTTCATCCACATCCTGCGCACTGGAGCTTACAATCTAATGATCACGCACATGTATGTGGGCCCGGACACCCAGCCTAGCACAATAAGTGTCCCATGCAGATTCATGCACTTTGGTCGGCATTGATCCCACGTCTCAGGTTATGGAGTCATCTCCGCCTGTAATCTGTGGCCGTGTGACGAGGGCGTAGATTTGGGCGATAAGAGACGATATCCAATAACAAATACTGGAGGGTAAAGGTCACATTTTGTTGCTCTGGGTCCTGCAGCTCCTGCAAACCCTTGGACCCAGTGTCCTTATAGCGTTGTTACCCCCTCACCCCGAGTGTCGGGGACTTGCACATGCCAGGTGTCCTGTAGACATCTCTTTCCTATTATGTGTGATTTTGTTGTCAGATGAATCTGAGACTCAGCCGCACATCTGATCTGAGACTCAGCCGCACATCTGATCTGAGGGAGAGCAGATCGGTCTGTCAGATCCATCTGAATCTGAAGATAACAGGCCAAATCTGACTAGTGGGTGGGGGCCTTAACTCTGATAATTAACAAGAACGCAGCTTAGTCAGTGAGTCTGAATCAGGACCTTGGTGCGATTGACGTTCATTCAGACCTGATCGCTGGGCTGCTAATTTGCAGAGCCCTGTCATCAGGTAATAACCATTGCAGCACACATGGTTTTACCCATCAGTCCTGAACCAGGCCCGATACTCGGTTGCTGAGTTGCTGAAAATAAGCCTCCAGCAGGGCACAGTTACAATGTATCACACATAATACATGCCACGTATTGACGTACAGTGCGTCAGCAGTAAGCAGCCGTCAGCAGATCTCTGGTGTTGGCAGTAACTGGTAGATCAGCCGGCGGAAGCGTTTCCTGGTCACACCTGCTTCCTTCCCCGTGTGTGTAACGCTGTCACTGAGGCAACTGCTGTGTCGGCATAAAGCCTGTTATTGTACGTGCAGATTATCTCACACATACACAAACAATCACAAGGTAGCAGACTAGCTTTCGAAGCTTTTGCTTCGAGCGGGCTAAGCTATTACTTTATATAGGACATATATCTTTCCATCTGCAGAATGTAAGCTGTAACGAGCAGGGCCCTCTCTCCTCATTTGCTTAGACTATATCTCTGCCCCTGTTGTATTGGTGTCAGTGTCCGCTGCTGCAACTGTCTTTTACCGTGAACTTGTAATGTAAATCGTTATTTTCCTGTTTGGTTCTTTTGCTCATCTATGTATTGTCAGGCGCTGCGGAACCCCTGTGGCGCCATATAAATAAACAATAATAAATGATCACTAATTGCTTGTATATTCTGATGGCCTTGAGACGTGGGCTGGACATTCACATAAATATGTCAGCGGTAGTAGGTAACTCGGTAAATATAACAGATCTGATGCTCATGGAGAGGAGGGCAAGTTTTGATATTATTTTGGATGGTTGTGTACAGCGCACAGAAGCCATTTACTACCAGAAGGTACTATGCTAATTATCAGGCCTCATTGAGCTGAAGTTTGTCGGTTTTGTACTCGCAGAGGTTACGCCCTGGGAATGATAACAATCTGCATTTACTCAGAAGATTTGGCAGCAGTTGCCTCTTATGTGCTCGGGGAGTACTGGAAAACATGTCAGGTCAGCCCCTCCCAACATCTGTGGTGAATATTATTGGGCTGTAGTTTCCTCTCTGCTCCACCACAAACGTCTCATTAGAGGCACAGGATTCACGCATCATTTTCTGTCCTGAATAAGGAACCAGCTCTGTCCGCCCAGCGGATATCTGTATCTCCCCGAGAGCTTCCAGCTGCTCAGGTTTTCAGGGTTGCCTTGGGTGAGACCATTTGAGACACAATGATCACTTTGTTATGTTTGTGTGCGATGCAGGATGTGCCATGTGGTAGGCGCGGGTTACATGCCGGAAGCTTAGAACATGAGTGCATATATTATATGTGTTCATCCTTTATTTATACGGCGCCACAAGGGATGCGCAGCGCCCAGTTACAGGGCACATAAACCAGTAAGCATTGCAGTAACCGGTAACGTACAGCTGAATACAATGTAGGCCAAGAACAGGGCACGTCACCACATCTGTGTCATTTGGTGCCATCCAAGAAGAAACCCACATAAGGGCAGAGGGCCCTGCTCATGAGAGCTGACATTCTCTGCGGCCAATGGGATAACTGGTGTCAGTATCGCTATATAGCGACACATCGCCCTCTAGGAACATGCATTACTGGACAGTAAGGATATCCCGAAGTAGACCGCAATACGACATCCGTGAGCCATGCTCCTGCTCCGGACATTTACCGATACGGCCGGGTGATTATGACGCAGTTGTCGGATCTGGCGTCCTGCCAGTCCCAGATTTGCCAGAACCGGCCTGTCCTTGGCGTAGTGATTTTATATCAGATTACATGTCAGGAACTCTGGCCTAGAACACAGAACTCATTATATTATAATCATATTCCAGACAAACAATAGTTACAGAGACAAGTTACAGCGATAACAGCGCAGTTTGCTGATAAGTGAAGTGGGGCATACAGCGCGTTGGTAAATACAATCACTTCGCACGTACTTGGGGATGACCTGAGTTGCCCACAGTATTATCTTACCTTTATTATAGAGAATTGGCAGCGCTGAGCTCATGCAATCAGCTTGTGTACACACGTTCCTCGCAGAGCAAACCCTACTTCTAGTGTCTGCCAAGTCCAGGCAGGGTGTGGGTCCTACCAGCCGCATTCACCTTGGGCCTGATTGGAGCTGACGCCTCTTTCCCCAAACGGATTGGCCGCAGGGGTACAGATGGTGTAGCGACCCTTGTCTGACGTGGAGGTCTGTGTTGCAGATACATCTTGGGGCAGAATGACTTAGCTGCAGAATAGGCCCCGGCAGCTGCTGCACTATTACAGAAAGCAGATTCTACTTGCAGCATATGGAAGAAAATGTGCAATGGCAGCAGCGCTGTAACTGGGCGTGTGGATGGGCAGGGCGGTAATTAGGGCTGTAGGGAGTAAGCTGCAGGGTAGGGGGCACTTGTTAATTATCAGTGTTAAGGCCCCCATACACTAGTCATATTTGGCCTGTTTTATTCCGATTCAGATGTGCGACTGAGTCTCAGATTCATCTGACAAAAATATCATCTTAAGACCCTGTACACTGATATATCTGATATTTCTGACGCTGAATTCGGATGCAATTTCCCTTGAATGGTTTTGTCCATCTAAGAAGGATTTTGTCAGAAAGAGTGAACTAGAATAAGGCCCTATATACCTGGGTCGCAGTGTACGGTGTAACAATATATCAGCGTCTCAGTGCACGGTGTAATGACATAGCGGAGGCTCAGTATACAGTGTAATGACATAGTGTGTGTGTGTGGGGGGGGGCAGGATGACTGTGTTGGTGGCATCACATGATGCACAGGTAGTTGGGGTGGGGGGCAGGACTGTGTCAGTGACGTCACAGCATGTACAGGTAATTGGGGTGGGGGGGGCAGGACCGTGTCAGTGACGTCACATCATGCACAGGTGATTGGGGGGGGGGGGGGGGGTGCAGGACCGTGTCAGTGACGTCACAGCATGTACAGGTAATTGGGGTGGGGGCGGGCAGGACCGTGTCAGTGACGTCACAGCATGTACAGGTAATTGGGGTGGGGGGGGGGGGGGGGGTGCAGGACCGTGTCAGTGACGTCACAGCATGTACAGGTAATTGGGGTGGGGGGGGGTGGGGGGGCAGGACTGTGTCAGTGACGTCACAGCATGTACAGGTAATTGGGGTGGGGGCGGGCAGGACCGTGTCGGTGACGTCACAGCATGTACAGGTAATTGGGGTGGGGGGGGGGGGGTGCAGGACCGTGTCAGTGACGTCACAGCATGTACAGGTAATTGGGGTGGGGGGGCAGGACTGTGTCAGTGACGTCACAGCATGTACAGGTAATTGGGGTGGGGGGGGTGGCAGGACCGTGTCAGTGACGCCACATCATGTACAGGTAATTGGTGTGGGGGGCAGGACCGTGTCAGTGACGTCACAGCATGTACAGGTAATTGGGTTGGGGGGCAGGACTGTGTCAGTGACGTCACATCATGTACAGATAATTGGGGTGGGGGGCAGGACTGTGTCAGTGACGTCACATCATGTACAGGTAATTGGTGTGGGGGGCAGGACCGTGTCAGTGACGTCACATCATGTACAGGTAATTGGGATGGGGGGCAGGACCGTGTCAGTGACGTCACATCATGTACAGGTAATTGGGGTGGGGGGCAGGACTGTGTCAGTGACGTCACATCATGTACAGGTAATTGGGGTGGGGGGCAGGACTGTGTCAGTGACGTCACATCATGTACAGGTAATTGGGGTGGGGGGCAGGACTGTGTCAGTGACGTCGCATCATGTACAGGTAATTGGGGTGGGGGGCAGGACCGTGTCAGTGACGTCACATCATGTACAGGTAATTGGGATGGGGGGCAGGACCGTGTCAGTGACGTCACATCATGTACAGGTAATTGGGGTGGGTGGCAGGACCGTGTCAGTGACGTCACAGTATGTACAGGTAATTGGGATGGGGGGCAGGACCGTGTCAGTGACGTCACATCATGTACAGGTAATTGGGGTGGGCGGCAGGACTTTGTCAGTGACGTCACAGCATGTACAGGTAATTGGGGTGGGGGGCAGGACCTTGTCAGTGACGTCACAGCATGTACAGATAATTGGGGTGGGGGGGCAGGACCGTGTAAGTGACGTCACAGCATGTACAGGTAATTGGGGTGGGGGGGCAGGACCGTGTCAGTGATGTCACAGCATGTACAGGTAATTGGGGGGGGGCAGGACCTTGTCAGTGACGTCACATCATGTACAGGTAATTGGGGTGGGGGGCAGGACTGTGCCGGTGACGCGTTGGGGGGCTGCCCAGCAATCCTATCTGAGCTGCGGAGAGGAGGAGGAGGAGGGGGCAGCGGCTGATGATGGCGAGCCCGGCGGAGAGTGGGGGATCGGCGGCCGGACACCAGGTACCAGTCCCCGGATTACCCCCCCACCCCCAGCCCCCATATATCTAGGTGACATTATTATTACGGGGGCAGGTGTCACGTGATCCCGTATAATAAACCAGCAGCTCCCCCCCTCCTCCTACATACACGCACCGGCCTCCGGTTATATAATCGCTGTGGGACTGTATCGGGGGTGGGGGAGGGGTGACCGGGTCACTGCGGCATGTTCCGTGTGATGGTCATGTAGAGATGCTGCAGCGTCAGAGCGGCCGGCGGAGTCCCCCCCAGCTCCCCCCCTCCGCTATAAATAGCCTGTGATTGTGTACAATGTAACAAGCGCTGTACTGCTGTGTATAGGGGGTGACATCAGGATACTATCTATGCCGGGCGCCCTGTACTGCTGTGTATAGGGGGTGACATCAGGATACTATCTATGCTGGGCGCCCTGTACTGCTGCGTATAGGGGGTGACATCAGGATACTATCTATATACTGCTGTGTATAGGGGGTGACATCAGGATACTATCTATGCTGGGCGCCCTGTACTGCTGTGTATAAGGGGTGACATCAGCATACTATCTATGCCGGGCGCCCTGTACTGCTGTGTATAGGGGGTGACATCAGGATACTATCTATGCCGGGCGCCCTGTACTGCTGTGTATAGGGGGTGACATCAGGATACTATCTATGCTGGGCGCCCTGTACTGCTGCGTATAGGGGGTGACATCAGGATACTATCTATATACTGCTGTGTATAGGGGGTGACATCAGGATACTATCTATGCTGGGCGCCCTGTACTGCTGTGTATAAGGGGTGACATCAGGATACTATCTATGCCGGGCGCCCTGTACTGCTGTGTATAGGGGGTGACATCAGGATACTATCTATGCCGGGCGCCCTGTACTGCTGTGTATAGGGGGTGACATCAGAATACTATCTATGCTGGGCGCCCTGTACTGCTGTGTATAGGGGGTGACATCAGGATACTATCTATGCTGGGCGCCCTGTACTGCTGTGTATAGGGGGTGACATCAGGATACTATCTATGCTGGGCGCCCTGTACTGCTGTGTATAAGGGGTGACATCAGGATACTATCTATGCCGGGCGCCCTGTACTGCTGTGTATAGGGGGTGACATCAGGATACTATCTATGCTGGGCGCCCTGTACTGCTGTGTATAGGGGGTGACATCAGGATACTATCTATGCCGGGCGCCCTGTACTGCTGTGTATAGGGGGTGACATCAGGATACTATCTATGCCGGGCGCCCTGTACTGCTGTGTATAGGGGGTGACATCAGGATACTATCTATGCTGGGCGCCCTGTACTGCTGTGTATAGGGGGTGACATCAGGATACTATCTATGCCGGGCGCCCTGTACTGCTGTGTATAGGGGGTGACATCAGGATACTATCTATGCTGGGCGCCCTGTACTGCTGCGTATAGGGGGTGACATCAGGATACTATCTATATACTGCTGTGTATAGGGGGTGACATCAGGATACTATCTATGCTGGGCGCCCTGTACTGCTGTGTATAAGGGGTGACATCAGGATACTATCTATGCCGGGCGCCCTGTACTGCTGTGTATAGGGGGTGACATCAGGATACTATCTATGCCGGGCGCCCTGTACTGCTGTGTATAGGGGGTGACATCAGAATACTATCTATGCTGGGCGCCCTGTACTGCTGTGTATAGGGGGTGACATCAGGATACTATCTATGCTGGGCGCCCTGTACTGCTGTGTATAGGGGGTGACATCAGGATACTATCTATGCTGGGCGCCCTGTACTGCTGTGTATAAGGGGTGACATCAGGATACTATCTATGCCGGGCGCCCTGTACTGCTGTGTATAGGGGGTGACATCAGGATACTATCTATGCCGGGCGCCCTGTACTGCTGTGTATAGGGGGTGACATCAGGATACTATCTATGCCGGGCGCCCTGTACTGCTGTGTATAGGGGGTGACATCAGGATACTATCTATGCCGGGCGCCCTGTACTGCTGTGTATAAGGGGTGACATCAGGATACTATCTATGCCGGGCGCCCTGTACTGCTGTGTATAGGGGGTGACATCAGGATACTATCTATGCCGGGCGCCCTGTACTGCTGTGTATAGGGGGTGACATCAGGATACTATCTATGCCGGGCGCCCTGTACTGCTGTGTATAGGGGGTGACATCAGGATACTATCTATGCTGGGCGCCCTGTACTGCTGTGTATAGGGGGTGACATCAGGATACTATCTATGCCGGGCGCCCTGTACTGCTGTGTATAAGGGGTGACATCAGGATACTATCTATGCCGGGCGCCCTGTACTGCTGTGTATAGGGGGTGACATCAGGATACTATCTATGCTGGGCGCCCTGTACTGCTGTGTATAGGGGGTGACATCAGGATACTATCTATGCTGGGCGCCCTGTACTGCTGTGTATAGGGGGTGACATCAGGATACTATCTATGCTGGGCGCCCTGTACTGCTGTGTATAGGGGGTGACATCAGGATACTATCTATGCTGGGCGCCCTGTACTGCTGTGTATAGGGGGTGACATCAGGATACTATCTATGCTGGGCGCCCTGTACTGCTGTGTATAGGGGGTGACATCAGGATACTATCTATGCTGGGCGCCCTGTACTGCTGTGTATAGGGGGTGACATCAGGATACTATCTATGCTGGGCGCCCTGTACTGCTGTGTATAGGGGGTGACATCAGGATACTATCTATGCTGGGCGCCCTGTACTGCTGTGTATAGGGGGTGACATCAGGATACTATCTATGCCGGGCGCCCTGTACTGCTGTGTATAGGGGGTGACATCAGGATACTATCTATGCCGGGCGCCCTGTACTGCTGTGTATAGGGGGTGACATCAGGATACTATCTATGCCGGGCGCCCTGTACTGCTGTGTATAGGGGGTGACATCAGGATACTATCTATGCCGGGCGCCCTGTACTGCTGTGTATAGGGGGTGACATCAGGATACTATCTATGCCGGGCGCCCTGTACTGCTGTATATAGGGGGTGACATCAGGATACTATCTATGCCGGGTGCCCTGTACTGCTGTGTATAGGGGGTGACATCAGGATACTATCTATGCTGGGCGCCCTGTACTGCTGTGTATAGGGGGTGACATCAGGATACTATCTATGCTGGGCGCCCTGTACTGCTGTGTATAGGGGGTGACATCAGGATACTATCTATGCTGGGCGCCCTGTACTGCTGTGTATAGGGGGTGACATCAGGATACTATCTATGCTGGGCGCCCTGTACTGCTGTGTATAGGGGGTGACATCGGGATACTATCTATGCTGGGCGCCCTGTACTGCTGTGTATAGGGGGTGACATCGGGATACTATCTATGCTGGGCGCCCTGTACTGCTGTGTATAAGGGGTGACATCAGGATACTATCTATGCCGGGCGCCCTGTACTGCTGTGTATAGGGGGTGACATCAGGATACTATCTATGCCGGGCGCCCTGTACTGCTGTGTATAGGGGGTGACATCAGGATACTATCTATGCTGGGCGCCCTGTACTGCTGTGTATAGGGGGTGACATCAGGATACTATCTATGCTGGGCGCCCTGTACTGCTGTGTATAGGGGGTGACATCAGGATACTATCTATGCCGGGCGCCCTGTACTGCTGTGTATAGGGGGTGACATCAGGATACTATCTATGCTGGGCGTCCTGTACTGCTGTGTATAGGGGGTGACATCAGGATACTATCTATGCTGGGCGCCCTGTACTGCTGTGTATAGGGGGTGACATCAGGATACTATCTATGCTGGGCGCCCTGTACTGCTGTGTATAAGGGGTGACATCAGGATACTATCTATGCCGGGCGCCCTGTACTGCTGTGTATAGGGGGTGACATCAGGATACTATCTATGCCGGGCGCCCTGTACTGCTGTGTATAGGGGGTGACATCAGGATACTATCTATGCTGGGCGCCCTGTACTGCTGTGTATAGGGGGTGACATCAGGATACTATCTATGCTGGGCGCCCTGTACTGCTGTGTATAGGGGGTGACATCAGGATACTATCTATGCCGGGCGCCCTGTACTGCTGTGTATAGGGGGTGACATCAGGATACTATCTATGCCGGGCGTCCTGTACTGCTGTGTATAGGGGGTGACATCAGGATACTATCTATGCTGGGCGCCCTGTACTGCTGTGTATAGGGGGTGACATCAGGATACTATCTATGCTGGGCGCCCTGTACTGCTGTGTATAGGGGGTGACATCAGGATACTATCTATGCCGGGCGCCCTGTACTGCTGTGTATAGGGGGTGACATCAGGATACTATCTATGCCGGGCGCCCTTTACTGCTGTGTATAGGGGGTGACATCAGGATACTATCTATGCTGGGCGCCCTGTACTGCTGTGTATAGGGGGTGACATCAGGATACTATCTATGCTGGGCGCCCTGTACTGCTGTGTATAGGGGGTGACATCAGGATACTATCTATGCTGGGCGCCCTGTACTGCTGTGTATAGGGGGTGACATCAGGATACTATCTATGCTGGGCGCCCTGTACTGCTGTGTATAGGGGGTGACATCAGGATACTATCTATGCCGGGCGCCCTGTACTGCTGTGTATAGGGGGTGACATCAGGATACTATCTATGCCGGGCGCCCTGTACTGCTGTGTATAGGGGGTGACATCAGGATACTATCTATGCTGGGCGCCCTGTACTGCTGTGTATAGGGGGTGACATCAGGATACTATCTATGCTGGGCGCCCTGTACTGCTGTGTATAGGGGGTGACATCAGGATACTATCTATGCTGGGCGCCCTGTACTGCTGTGTATAGGGGGTGACATCAGGATACTATCTATGCTGGGCGCCCTGTACTGCTGTGTATAGGGGGTGACATCAGGATACTATCTATGCTGGGCGCCCTGTACTGCTGTGTATAGGGGGTGACATCAGGATATGCTGGGCGCCCTGTACTGCTGTGTATAGGGGGTGACATCAGGATACTATCTATGCTGGGCGCCCTGTACTGCTGTGTATAGGGGGTGACATCAGGATACTATCTATGCTGGGCGCCCTGTACTGCTGTGTATAGGGGGTGACATCAGGATACTATCTATGCTGGGCGCCCTGTACTGCTGTGTATAGGGGGTGACATCAGGATACTATCTATGCTGGGCGCCCTGTATTGCTGTGTATAGGGGGTGACATCAGGATACTATCTATGCTGGGCGCCCTGTATTGCTGTGTATAGGGGGTGACATCAGGATACTATCTATGCTGGGCGCCCTGTACTGCTGTGTATAGGGGGTGACATCAGGATACTATCTATGCTGGGCGCCCTGGCTGTACTGCTGTGTATAGGGGGTGACATCAGGATACTATCTATGCCGGGCGCCCTGTACTGCTGTGTATAGGGGGTGACATCAGGATACTATCTATGCCGGGCGCCCTGTACTGCTGTGTATAGGGGGTGACATCAGGATACTATCTATGCTGGGCGCCCTGTACTGCTGTGTATAGGAGGTGACATCGGGATACTATCTATGCTGGGCGCCCTGTACTGCTGTGTATAGGGGGTGACATCGGGATACTATCTATGCTGGGCGCCCTGTACTGCTGTGTATAGGGGGTGACATCAGGATACTATCTATGCCGGGCGCCCTGTACTGCTGTGTATAGGGGGTGACATCAGGATACTATCTATGCTGGGCGCCCTGTACTGCTGTGTATAGGGGGTGACATCGGGATACTATCTATGCTGGGCGCCCTGTACTGCTGTGTATAGGGGGTGACATCGGGATACTATCTATGCTGGGAGCCCTGTACTGCTGTGTATAGGGGGTGACATCGGGATACTATCTATGCCGGGCGCCCTGTACTGCTGTGTATAGGGGGTGACATCGGGATACTATCTATGCTGGGCGCCCTGTACTGCTGTGTATAGGGGGTGACATCAGGATACTATCTATGCTGGGCGCCCTGGCTGTACTGCTGTGTATAGGGGGTGACATCAGGATACTATCTATGCCGGGCGCCCTGTACTGCTGTGTATAGGGGGTGACATCAGGATACTATCTATGCCGGGCGCCCTGTACTGCTGTGTATAGGGGGTGACATCAGGATACTATCTATGCTGGGCGCCCTGTACTGCTGTGTATAGGGGGTGACATCGGGATACTATCTATGCTGGGCGCCCTGTACTGCTGTGTATAGGGGGTGACATCAGGATACTATCTATGCTGGGCGCCCTGTACTGCTGTGTATAGGGGGTGACATCAGGATACTATCTATGCTGGGCGCCCTGTACTGCTGTGTATAGGGGGTGACATCAGGATACTATCTATGCTGGGCGCCCTGTACTGCTGTGTTTAGGGGGTGACATCAGGATACTATCTATGCTGGGCGCCCTGTACTGCTGTGTATAGGGGGTGACATCAGGATACTATCTATGCTGGGCGCCCTGTACTGCTGTGTATAGGGGGTGACATCAGGATACTATCTATGCTGGGCGTCCTGTACTGCTGTGTATAGGGGGTGACATCAGGATACTATCTATGCCGGGCGCCCTGTACTGCTGTGTATAGGGGGTGACATCAGGATACTATCTATGCCGGGCGCCCTGTACTGCTGTGTATAGGGGGTGACATCAGGATACTATCTATGCTGGGCGCCCTGTACTGCTGTGTATAGGGGGTGACATCAGGATACTATCTATGCTGGGCGCCCTGTACTGCTGTGTATAGGGGGTGACATCAGGATACTATCTATGCTGGGCGCCCTGTACTGCTGTGTATAGGGGGTGACATCAGGATACTATCTATGCTGGGCGCCCTGTACTGCTGTGTATAGGGGGTGACATCAGGATACTATCTATGCTGGGCGCCCTGTACTGCTGTGTATAGGGGGTGACATCAGGATACTATCTATGCTGGGCGCCCTGTACTGCTGTGTATAGGGGGTGACATCAGGATACTATCTATGCTGGGCGCCCTGTACTGCGGTGTATAGGGGGTGACATCAGGATACTATCTATGCTGGGCGCCCTGTACTGCTGTGTATAGGGGGTGACATCAGGATACTATCTATGCTGGGCGCCCAGTACTGCTGTGTATAGGGGGTAACATCAGGATACTATCTATGCTGGGCGCCCTGTACTGCTGTGTATAGGGGGTGACATCAGGATACTATCTATGCTGGGCGCCCTGTACTGCTGTGTATAGGGGGTGACATCAGGATACTATCTATGCTGGGCGCCCTGTACTGCTGTGTATAAGGGGTGACATCAGGATACTATCTATGCTGGGCGCCCTGTACTGCAGTGTATAGGGGGTGACATCAGGATACTATCTATGCTGGGCGCCCTGTACTGCTGTGTATAGGGGGTGACATCAGGATACTATCTATGCTGGGCGCCCTGTACTGCTGTGTATAGGGGGTGACATCGGGATACTATCTATGCTGGGCGCCCTGTACTGCTGTGTATAGGGGGTGACATCAGGATACTATCTATGCTGGGCGCCCTGTACTGCTGTGTATAGGGGGTGACATCAGGATACTATCTATGCTGGGCGCCCTGTACTGCTGTGTATAGGGGGTGACATCAGGATACTATCTATGCTGGGCGCCCTGTACTGCTTTGTATAGGGGGTGACATCAGGATACTATCTATGCTGGGCGCCCTGTACTGCTGTGTATAGGGGGTGACATCAGGATACTATCTATGCTGGGCGCCCTGTACTGCTGTGTATAGGGGGTGACATCAGGATACTATCTATGCTGGGCGCCCTGTACTGCTGTGTATAGGGGGTGACATCAGGATATGCTGGACGCCCTGTACTGCTGTGTATAGGGGGTGACATCAGGATACTATCTATGCTGGGCGCCCTGTACTGCTGTGTATAGGGGGTGACATCAGGATACTATCTATGCTGGGCGCCCTGTACTGCTGTGTATAGGGGGTGACATCAGGATACTATCTATGCTGGGCGCCCTGTACTGCTGTGTATAGGGGGTGACATCAGGATACTATCTATGCTGGGCGCCCTGTACTGCTGTGTATAGGGGGTGACCTCAGGATACTATCTATGCTGGGCGCCCTGTACTGCTGTGTATAGGGGGTGACATCAGGATACTATCTATGCTGGGCGCCCTGTACTGCTGTGTATAGGGGGTGACATCAGGATACTATCTATGCTGGGCGCCCTGTACTGCTGTGTATAGGGGGTGACATCGGGATACTATCTATGCCGGGCGCCCTGTACTGCTGTGTATAGGGGGTGACATCAGGATACTATCTATGCTGGGCGCCCTGTACTGCTGTGTATAGGGGGTGACATCAGGATACTATCTATGCTGTGCGCCCTGTACTGCTGTGTATAGGGGGTGACATCAGGATACTATCTATGCTGGGCGCCCTGTACTGCTGTGTATAGGGGGTGACATCAGGATACTATCTATGCCGGGCGCCCTGTACTGCTGTGTATAGGGGGTGACATCAGGATACTATCTATGCTGGGCGCCCTGTACTGCTGTGTATAGGGGGTGACATCAGGATACTATCTATGCTGGGCGTCCTGTACTGCTGTATATATGGGTGACATCAGGATACTATCTATGCTGGGCGCCCTGTACTGCTGTGTATAGGGGGTGACATCAGGATACTATCTATGCTGGGCGCCCTGTACTGCTGTGTATAGGGGGTGACATCAGGATACTATCTATGCTGGGCGCCCTGTACTGCTGTGTATAGGGGGTGACATCAGGATACTATCTATGCTGGGCGCCCTGTACTGCTGTGTATAGGGGGTGACATCAGGATACTATCTATGCTGGGCGCCCTGTACTGCTGTGTATAGGGGGTGACATCAGGATACTATCTATGCTGGGCGCCCTGTACTGCTGTGTATAGGGGGTGACATCAGGATACTATCTATGCTGGGCGCCCTGTACTGCTGTGTATAGGGGGTGACATCAGGATACTATCTATGCTGGGCGCCCTGTACTGCTGTGTATAGGGGGTGACATCAGGATACTATCTATCTATGCTGGGCGCCCTGTACTGCTGTGTATAGGGGGTGACATCAGGATACTATCTATGCTGGGCGCCCTGTACTGCTGTATATAGGGGGTGACATCAGGATACTATCTATCTATGCTGGGCGCCCTGTACTGCTGTGTATAGGGGGTGACATCAGGATACTATCTATGCTGGGCGCCCTGTACTGCTGTGTATAGGGGGTGACATCAGGATACTATCTATGCTGGGCGCCCTGTACTGCTGTGTATAGGGGGTGACATCAGGATACTATCTATGCTGGGCGCCCTGTACTGCTGTGTATAGGGGGTGACATCAGGATACTATCTATGCTGGGCGCCCTGTACTGCTGTGTATAGGGGGTGACATCAGGATACTATCTATGCTGGGCGCCCTGTACTGCTGTGTATAGGGGGTGACATCAGGATACTATCTATGCTGGGCGCCCTGTACTGCTGTGTATAGGGGGTGACATCAGGATACTATCTATGCTGGGCGCCCTGTACTGCTGTGTTTAGGGGGTGACATCAGGATACTATCTATGCTGGGCGCCCTGTACTGCTGTGTATAGGGGGTGACATCAGGATACTATCTATGCCGGGCGCCCTGTACTGCTGTGTATAGGGGGTGACATCAGGATACTATCTATGCTGGGCGCCCTGTACTGCTGTGTATAGGGGGTGACATCAGGATACTATCTATGCTGGGCGCAGAGCTCCCTGTACTGCTGTGTATAGGGGGTGACATCAGGATACTATCTATGCTGGGCGCCCTGTACTGCTGTGTATAGGGGGTGACATCAGGATACTATCTATGCTGGGCGCCCTGTACTGCTGTGTATAGGGGGTGACATCAGGATACTATCTATGCTGGGCGCCCTGTACTGCTGTGTATAGGGGGTGACATCAGGATACTATCTATGCTGGGCGCCCTGTACTGCTGTGTATAGGGGGTGACATCAGGATACTATCTATGCTGGGCGCCCTGTACTGCTGTGTATAGGGGGTGACATCAGGATACTATCTATGCTGGGCGCCCTGTACTGCTGTGTATAGGGGGTGACATCAGGATACTATCTATGCTGGGCGCCCTGTACTGCTGTGTATAGGGGGTGACATCAGGATACTATCTATGCTGGGCGCCCTGTACTGCTGTGTATAGGTGGTGACATCAGGATACTATCTATGCTGGGCGCCCTGTACTGCTGTGTATAGGGGGTGACATCAGGATACTATCTATGCTGGGCGCAGAGCTCCCTGTACTGCTGTATATAGGGGGTGACATCAGGATACTATCTATGCTGGGCGCCCTGTACTGCT
Organism: Crinia signifera; assembly: GCF_055691185.1. Classification (NCBI taxonomy): domain Eukaryota; kingdom Metazoa; phylum Chordata; class Amphibia; order Anura; family Myobatrachidae; genus Crinia; species Crinia signifera. The sequence continues at coordinate 5,609,338 of NC_139220.1, read as the reverse complement.
GTGTATAGGGGGTGACATCAGGATACTATCTATGCTGGGCGCCCTGTACTGCTGTGTATAGGGGGTGACATCAGGATAATATCTATGCTGGGCGCCCTGTACTGCTGTGTATAGGGGGTGACATCAGGATACTATCTATGCTGGGTGCCCTGTACTGCTGTGTATAGGGGGTGACATCAGGATACTATCTATGCTGGGCGCCCTGTACTGCTGTGTATAGGGGGTGACATCAGGATACTATCTATGCTGGGCGCCCTGTACTGCTGTGTATAGGGGGTGACATCAGGATACTATCTATGCTGGGCGCCCTGTACTGCTGTGTATAGGGGGTGACATCAGGATACTATCTATGCTGGGCGCCCTGTACTGCTGTGTATAGGGGGTGACATCAGGATACTATCTATGCTGGGCGCCCTGTACTGCTGTGTATAGGGGGTGACATCAGGATACTATCTATGCTGGGCGCCCTGTACTGCTGTGTATAGGGGGTGACATCAGGATACTATCTATGCTGGGCGCCCTGTACTGCTGTGTATAGGGGGTGACATCAGGATACTATCTATGCTGGGGGCCCTGTACTGCTGTGTATATGGGTGACATCAGGATACTATCTATGCTGTGCGCCCTGTACTGCTGTGTATAGGGGGTGACATCAGGATACTATCTATGCTGGGCGCCCTGTACTGCTGTGTAAAGGGGGTGACATCAGGATACTATCTATGCTGGGCGCCCTGTACTGCTGTGTATAGGGGGTGACATCAGGATACTATCTATGCTGGGCGCCCTGTACTGCTGTGTATAGGGGGTGACATCAGGATACTATCTTTGCTGGGCGCCCTGTACTGCTGTGTATAGGGGGTGACATCAGGATACTATCTATGCTGGGCGCCCTGTACTGCTGTGTATAGGGGGTGACATCAGGATACTATCTATGCTGGGCGCCCTGTACTGCTGTATATAGGGGGTGACATCAGGATACTATCTATGCTGGGCGCCCTGTACTGCTGTGTATAGGGGGTGACATCAGGATACTATCTATGCTGGGCGCCCTGTACTGCTGTGTATAGGGGGGTGACATCAGGATACTATCTATGCTGGGCGCCCTGTACTGCTGTGTATAGGGGGTGACATCAGGATACTATCTATGCTGGGCGCCCTGTACTGCTGTGTATAGGGGGTGACATCAGGATACTATCTATGCTGGGCGTCCTGTACTGCTGTGTATAGGGGGTGACATCAGGATACTATCTATGCCGGGCGCCCTGTACTGCTGTGTATAGGGGGTGACATCAGGATACTATCTATGCTGGGCGCCCTGTACTGCTGTGTATAGGGGGTGACATCAGGATACTATCTATGCTGGGCGCCCTGTACTGCTGTGTATAGGGGGTGACATCAGGATACTATCTATGCTGGGCGCCCTGTACTGCTGTGTATAGGGGGTGACATCAGGATACTATCTATGCTGGGCGCCCTGTACTGCTGTGTTTAGGGGGTGACATCAGGATACTATCTATGCTGGGCGCCCTGTACTGCTGTGTATAGGGGGTGACATCAGGATACTATCTATGCTGGGCGCCCTGTACTGCTGTGTATAGGGGGTGACATCAGGATACTATCTATGCTGGGCGCCCTGTACTGCTGTGTATAGGGGGTGACATCAGGATACTATCTATGCTGGGTGCCCTGTACTGCTGTGTATAGGGGGTGACATCAGGATACTATCTATGCTGGGCGCCCTGTACTGCTGTGTATAGGGGGTGACATCAGGATACTATCTATGCTGGGCGCCCTGTACTGCTGTGTATAGGGGGTGACATCAGGATACTATCTATGCTGGGCGCCCTGTACTGCTGTGTATAGGGGGTGACATCAGGATACTATCTATGCTGGGCGCCCTGTACTGCTGTATATATGGGTGACATCAGGATACTATCTATGCTGGGCGCCCTGTACTGCTGTGTATAGGGGGTGACATCAGGATACTATCTATGCTGGGCGCCCTGTACTGCTGTGTATAGGGGGTGACATCAGGATACTATCTATGCTGGGCGCCCTGTACTGCTGTGTATAGGGGGTGACATCAGGATACTATCTATGCTGGGCGCCCTGTACTGCTGTGTATAGGGGGTGACATCAGGATACTATCTATGCTGGGCGCCCTGTACTGTTGTGTATAGGGGGTGACATCAGGATACTATCTATGCCGGGCGCCCTGTACTGCTGTGTATAGGGGGTGACATCAGGATACTATCTATGCTGGGCGCCCTGTACTGCTGTGTATAGGGGGTGACATCAGGATACTATCTATGCCGGGCGCCCTGTACTGCTGTGTATAGGGGGTGACATCAGGATACTATCTATGCCGGGCGCCCTGTAATGCTGTGTATAGGGGGTGACATCGGGATACTATCTATGCTGGGCGCCCTGTACTGCTGTGTATAGGGGGTGACATCAGGATACTATCTATGCCGGGCGCCCTGTACTGCTGTGTATAGGGGGTGACATCAGGATACTATCTATGCCGGGCGCCCTGTAATGCTGTGTATAGGGGGTGACATCAGGATACTATCTATGCTGGGCGCCCTGTACTGCTGTGTATAGGGGGTGACATCAGGATACTATCTATGCTGGGCGCCCTGTACTGCTGTGTATAGGGGGTGACATCAGGATACTATCTATGCTGGGCGCCCTGTACTGCTGTGTATAGGGGGTGACATCAGGATACTATCTATGCTGGGCGCCCTGTACTGCTGTGTATAGGGGGTGACATCAGGATACTATCTATGCTGGGCGCCCTGTACTGCTGTGTATAGGGGGTGACATCAGGATACTTTCTATGCTGGGCGCCCTGTACTGCTGTGTATAGGGGGTGACATCAGGATACTATCTATGCTGGGCGCCCTGTACTCCTGTGTATAGGGGGTGACATCAGGATACTATCTATGCTGGGCGCCCTGTACTGCTGTGTATAGGGGGTGACATCAGGATACTATCTATGCTGGGCGCCCTGTACTGCTGTGTATAGGGGGTGACATCAGGATACTATCTATGCTGGGCGCCCTGTACTGCTGTGTATAGGGGGTGACATCAGGATACTATCTATGCTTGGCGCCCTGTACTGCTGTGTATAGGGGTGACATCAGGATACTATCTATGCTGGGCGCCCTGTACTGCTGTGTATAGGGGGTGACATCAGGATACTATCTATGCTGGGCGCCCTGTACTGCTGTATATAGGGGGTGACATCAGGATACTATCTATGCTGGGTGCAGAGCTCCCTGTACTGCTGTGTATAGGGGGTGACATCAGGATACTATCTATGCTGGGCGCAGGGCTCCCTGGGCTGTATGTATGTATATAGGGGGTCCCCTGTGCTGTATATAGAGGGTGACTTCAGGCTACTATCTATGCTGGGCAGAGTGTGCTCTGTGCTGTATATAGGGGGTCCCCTGTGCTGTATATAGAAGGTGACCTCAGGCTACTATCTATGCTGGGCAGAGTGTGCTGTATATAGGGGGTCCCCTGTGCTGTATATAGAGGGTGACTTCAGGCTACTATCTATGCTGGGCAGAGTGTGCTCTGTGCTGTATATAGGGGGTCCCCTGTGCTGTATATAGAGGTGACCTCAGGCTACTATCTATGCTGGGCAGAGTGTGCTGTATATAGGGGGTCCCCTGTGCTGTATATAGAGGGTGACCTCAGGGTACTATCTATGCTGGGCAGAGTGTGCTCTGTGCTGTATATAGGGGGTCCCCTGTGCTGTATATAGAGGTGACCTCAGGCTACTATCTATGCTGGGCAGAGTGTGCTGTATATAGGGGGTCCCCTGTGCTGTATATAGAGGGTGACCTCAGGGTACTATCTATGCTGGGCAGAGTGTGATCTGTGCTGTATATAGGGGGTCCCCGGTCCCAGGAAACATTCACTTGTCTGTTTTGTTAAGTTTAATAAGTATCATTAATAAAATAATATGTAAAACTAGTTGCTAATGGCAGTTACACGTGGAAACCGCACCTTTATCTGATCAGGAACAGGACTGTCAGTGATTGGGGATCTGGCGGTTCTGCAGCCAATGTTGGGGTCTGAGCTATACTAGGGTCACATCAATACAATAACTATAATAATAAGAAAACTGTATATTCAGAATGTTTCAGAAGCTGGTGCGGATCTCACACACATCAAGGGCACCTTCATAAACTGTTATATAGCTGCAAGATAAGGGTAACGATCTGTGACCAGGCTCCTGTAACCAAACCGGTTCCCAAGGCCTCCGAGTGCACAGAGAGCCAGGTCTGAGGGGGGATATGTGGGCAGTATGGATCTCCTGTAACCAAACCGGTTCCCAAGGACTCCAAGTGCACAGAGAGCCAGGTCTGAGGGGGGACATGGGGCAGTATGGATCTCCTGTAACCAAACCGGTTCCCAAGGACTCCAAGTGCACAGAGAGCCAGGTCTGAGGGGGGATATGTGGGCAGTATGGGGCTCCTGCAACCAAACCGGTTCCCCAAGGCCTCCGAGTGCACAGAAAGCCAGATCTGAGGGGGGACATGGGGGCAGTATGGGTCTCCTGCAACCAAACTCCCCAAGGACTCCAAGTGCACAGAGAGCCAGGTCTGAGGGGGGACATGGGGGCAGTATGGATCTCCTGTAACCAAACCGGTTCCCCAAGGCCTCCCAGTGCACTGAGAGCCAGGTCTGAGGGGGGACATGGGGCAGTGTGGGTCTCCTGTAACCAAACCGGTTCCCCAAGGCCTCCCAGTGCACAGAGAGCCAGGTCTGAGGGGGGACATGGGGCAGTATGGGGCTCCTGCAACCAAACCGGTTCCCCAAGGCCTCCCAGTGCACAGAGAGCCAGATCTGAGGGGGGACATGGGGGCAGTATGGGTCTCCTGTAACCAAACCGGTTCCCCAAGGCCTCCCAGTGCACAGAGAGCCAGGTCTGAGGGGGGACATGGGGCAGTATGGATCTCCTGTAACCAAACCGGTTCCCCAAGGCCTCCCAGTGCACAGAGAGCCAGATCTGAGGGGGGACATGGGGGCAGTATGGGTCTCCTGTAACCAAACCGGTTCCCCAAGGCCTCCCAGTGCACAGAGAGCCAGGTCTGAGGGGGGATATGTGGGCAGTATGGGGCTCCTGCAACCAAACCGGTTCCCCAAGGCCTCCGAGTGCACAGAAAGCCAGATCTGAGGGGGGACATGGGGGCAGTATGGGTCTCCTGTAACCAAACCGGTTCCCCAAGGACTCCAAGTGCACAGAGAGCCAGGTCTGAGGGGGGATATGGGGGCAGTATGGGGCTCCTGTAACCAAACCGGTTCCCCAAGGACTCCAAGTGCACAGAGAGCCAGGTCTGAGGGGGGGATATGGGGGCAGTGTGGGTCTCCTGTAACCAAACCGGTTCCCCAAGGACTCCGAGTGCACAGAAAGCCAGATCTGAGGGGGGCCATGGGTGCAGGTTGGGGCTCCTGCAACCAAACTGGTTCCCCAAGGACTCCGAGTGCACAGAAAGCCAGATCTGAGGGGGGGGGGGGGGGACATGGGGGCAGTATAGGTCTCCTGTACCCAAACCGGTTCCCCAAGGACTCCCAGTGCACAGAAAGCCAGATCTGAGGGGGGACATGGGGGCAGTGTGGGTCTCCTGTAACTAAACCGGTTCCCCAAGGACTCCAAGTGCACAGAAAGCCAGATCTGAGGGGGGACATGGGGGCAGTATGGGTCTCCTGTACCCAAACCGGTTCCCCAAGGACTCCGAGTGCACAGAAAGCCAGATCTGAGGGGGGCCATGGGTGCAGAATGGGGCTCCTGCAACCAAACTGGTTCCCCAAGGCCTCCGAGTGCACAGCACGCTAGAACTGAGGGTGGATATGGGGGCAGTGTGGGTCTCCTGCAACCAAACTGGTTCCCCAAGGCCTCCGAGTGCACAGCAAGCTAGAACTGAGGGTGGACATGGGGGCAGTATGGGGCTCCTGTTGCTGGATAGGGCATTTGTCTCCAGAACCTACTGTATTCATACAATGCTCTGACAACAACTACAAGTCTCCAAATCACAATGACCTACCCTGCTGTATTGTGCAGGAGACTCCCTGAAATAGTAACGCTCTCCCATACTCCCTGCAGATTCAGCAATCTCCCTAATTGCACCTAACCCACATTATACAGCTGTTACATCAACCAATCAGAGATGTATACAGTCACATGGGATCATCAGCAGCAATTCCATTGGTACAGCACAATGGGGCAGATGTATTAAGCCTGGTAACATGATAATGCACTGGCCAATCAGCTGTGTTTGAAAAATGACAGCTGGGAGTTGATTGGCTGCTGCGTTATCACCTTCCACTTTACCAGGCTTAATCCATCTGCCCCAATTATACATTTGGCTATGTGCATTTTATAAAAGGTTTCTCGTGGCCACTTATTCTGAACCACGTGTAATACGCGGACACGCCCTGACACGTGATATCAGTGTCTTTTCTGCAACATGTCCAGTAGATCTTGCGGAGGGCGTAGGGGCTCATGTACCTTTGGATATGTCATTGTGTATAAGGCGCCTCTCGGATGTAGCAGGCTAGCAGCCCAAGATTTGGCGGGTGCATCACTATTCTGCAAGTGCTTCACTGGCCCTTAGTCTCTTGTCGCATTTTTTGCAATGTGACCGCATTATCAATGCTTGTATGTGCGCGGTACCGTATGCGCAGATTGGCAAAAAAAATTGCTAATCACCATTTTTTTGCAATTAGCGAATGAGGCTAAATAAGGCCCTAAATCAGAGTATTAAATGGAAATGATAGCGAACAATTGGGCTCTGCTGACCCTGTGCGACACCAAATAAAGGATAGTTATAATTGGGGGTTAACAGGATGTTTTCTGGTGGTGTCAGGAAAACGCTGCCGTGCGCAGGCATGTGAGGGGAAGTCATATAGGCCCTTATTCTGGTTGGTGCGGTCAGAGCCGCACACGGGGCTCTGACCGCACAAACCAGTCCCCGCCCACCCGACGGATCGCCACGGCCGTCCGTACACGGACGGCTGGCGATCCGCATAAAAATGGTGGAGGCGTACGCCTCCACCATGCTGGGAGCTGCCCCCTGCATTCGATGGTCGTCGACCATCGAAGGCAGGTCCGCACGCCGCGGCAGCTCCCGCAAGCTCAGACCACACGGACAATCGTCCGTGTGGGAGCTTGAAAGGGGGCTGAAAGCTGACATCCGGCGACGTCAGCTTTCCGCCCCCATGGCATGGTAATGAGGGCGTCATGCCCTCATTACCATGCATACGCCCCGCGTTTTCATGGGAACGCCCATGAAACGCGGGGCGTACACATAGGGAAATGAGGGGCTGAAGCCCCTCACGCCCCTATACGCCCCCTTTGCGGCGGACGAAATCCGTCTGCGGCGAAGGGGGCTGCACATGCGCAGAATGACCTCTGCGCATGTGCAGTGGCAAAACATCGGCGGTACGGCCGCACGCGGGCCGTACCGTGCCGATTAGAATTAGGGCCATAGATAGGATATAAGATGACCATTTTTACTAGAAGTCTTTTCACTGAAATTTTGGGTCTCACTTGGGATGGGGGTGGGGCGGTGGGGGTTATAGCCATGTGTGTGGGGAATTTACCCCCTGGGTGTACCAAGTTCAGTTATTCTGCATACAGGGAATTAGCTGAGACTGGGGATTGGCAGCAGGAAATGTGGGTGCAGGGCGCAGATGAATTTGCTGCTTCAATGGTCTGAACTTGCTGACAGTATAGGAACACAGAATGTGAGGGGAGATAAGAAGCACTTGGCCCATCTAGTCTAGTACACGCACACGCTTACGCCCATCTAGACTGCCCACACGCTTACACGCTATACAGGTTGGATCTATGGGGCCTCATGTAATGTTAGACGCTAATAGTACATAGGGGCACACGAGAAGGCAGAGCGTTATTGGGGTTACTGGCATCCGTGAGCCTGGCACCGTATCACGTATCTCACTGGGGGCTAGATTCTCTATGCTTCAAAAGTGATAAAATGGAGAGGGAGAGGGATAAACAGCCAGCCAATCAGCTCCTACCTGCCATGTCACAGACTGTGTTTGAAAAATGTCAGCCAGGAGCTGATTGGCTAGCTGTTTATCACTCTCCATTTTATCACTTTTGAAGCTTAGAGAATCTGGCCCTGGATGAGACCAGTCAGCATTGCTGGTCACCTTTCTCATACACTTACAGATAACAGAGAACAATAGCTCGCACCCTGCTGACACAAAGCCCAAGGTCTGGGAACCTTTACTTATACATTTATGTATGTTATTATTGCCTGTGTTATTTGGAGGAATCTCTGTGTCAGGGGTTGTGGAATAAAAAGAAAAACCGATATTGCAGATTTACAGAAACGTTATAAAAACGTAACGAGGTTCGAAGCAAATGTTGTGGAAGAGTTTACAGAAAATCCAAGGTTACAATAATGTGTATAAGGTCATTACCTATGGCCAATAGGAGGACAGCACGCTCACAAGTGTGTGTGTGTGTGTGTGTAATATATATATATATATATATATATATATATATATATATATATATATATATATATATATATATATATTCCATTATTACCTGTTCTGCGAGAGGTGCTGGGATTTGCAGAGCTGCGTCGGTAGTGTTAGTGCACGTCTCTGAATCAGTCCATACATAAACAAAAAACCACTATGTGGAAATAATAATAATTAAATTAGTATACTTAATTAACCCCTGTTTTGATTCCCTCCTTTGGTATGCTGGCATCGGTATTCTGAAACCCGGCTTCTTGGTGTAATGGTTATTATTACTCCCTTACAGCACTGAGGTCATGGGTTCCATTCCCACCACAGCCCCAACTGTGCAGAGTTTGTATATTCTCCCAGTACTTGCGTGGGTTTCCTCCGGGTACTCTGGTTTCTGACCACATTCCAAAAATATACTGGTAGGTTAATTAGCTCCCAACAAATTAAACCTAGAATGTCTGCGTGAGTATATGTGGTAGGGAATATAGATTGTAAACTCCACTGGGGCAGGGACTGATGTGAATGTTCAACTATTCTCTGTACAGTGCTGTGGAATATGTGTGCTCTATATAATAACTGGTAATAATATTCTCTGTACAGCGCAGCGGAATATGTGTGCGCTATATAATAACTGGTAATAATAGTCTCTGTACAACACTGTGGAATATGTGTGGGCTATATAATGACTGGTAATAATAATCTCTGTACAGCGCTGCGGAATATTTGTGCGCTATATAATAACTGGTAATAATAGTCTCTGTACAGCGCTGCGGAATATGTGTGCGTTATATAATAACAGGTAATTATAGTCTGTACAGCGATGCGGAATATGTGTGTGCTCTATATAAATAACTGGTAATAATAATCTCTGTACAGCGCTGCGGAATATGTGTGTGCTCTATATAAATAACTGGTAATAATAATCTCTGTACAGCGCTGCGGAATATGTGTGCGCTATATAATAACTGGTAATAATATTCTCTGTACAGTGCTGCGGAATATGTGTGCACTATATAATAACTGGTAATATCTCTGTACAGCGCTGCGGAATATGTGTGCGCTATATAATAACTGGTAATAATAGTCTCTGTACAGCGCTGCGGAATATGTGTGCGCTCTATATAAATAACTGGTAATAATAATCTTTGTACAGCGCTGCGGAATATGTGTGCACTATATAATAACTGGTAATAATAGTCTCTGTACAGCGCTGCGGAATATGTGTGCGCTCTATATAAATAACTGGTAATAATAATCTCTGTACAGCGCTGCGGAATATGTGTGCGCTATATAATAACTGGTAATAATAGTCTCTGTACAGCGCTGCAGAATATGTGGGCGCTATATAATAACTGGTGATAATATTCTCTGTACAGCGCTGCAGAATATGTGGGCGCTATATAATAACTGGTGATAATATTCTCTGTACAGCGCTGCAGAATATGTGGGCGCTATATAATAGCTGGTAATAATATTCTCTGTACAGCGCTGCGGAATATGTGTGCGCTATATAAATAACTGGTAATAATAGTCTCTGTACAGCGCTGCAGAATATGTGTGCGCTATATAAATAACTGGTGATAATATTCTCTGTACAGCGCTGCAGAATATGTGTGCGCTATATAATAACTGATAATAATATTCTCTGTACAGCGCTGTGGCATATGTGTGCGCTATATAATAACTGGTAATAATATTCTCTGTACAGCGCTGCGGACTATGTGTGCGCTATATAATAACTGGTAATAATATTCTATGTACAGCGCTGCGGAATATGTGTGCGCCATATAAATAACACTATAACTCCCTCAAGCACCTGAGCAGTACAATCTGTGTATTACTGCAGCAGAGCACCGGACTTCCACTTAGACTATATATGAAATATTTAAAAAAAATGTAACACGAATTGTAATTCAATCTCAAAAACAGGTTTATGGAGTTTGTCTCATTCTGCCCCCTGGGTACAAGTGCTTGTATTCATCTTAAGTCTCACTGCCATAATACTGGAAGGGGGGTCATGTATGTGTAAAGTAGACTCTGGGGGTGTCCTGAGTGTGCGCAGTATATTTTGGAGCGGTTCTGCACCTGCGCAGTAGACTCTGGGGGGGTCCTGTACGTGCACAGTAGACACTGGGGGGGGGGGGGGGGGTCCTGTATGTACACAGTAGACACTGGGGGGGGGGGTCCTGTACGTGCACAGTAGACTCTGGGGGGGTCCTGCGTGTGCGCAGTAGACTCTGCTGGGGTTCAGGGGGGTCCTGTATGTGCACAGTAGACTCTGGGGGGGTCCTGTACCTGCACAGTAGACTCTGGTGGGGTTGAGGGGGGTCCTGCCCGATGTCTGCACCTGTGCCCTCTCCTCTCGCCCCTGGTCTCCATTTCTATAGCACTGATATATTATTAGTACAGGTTGTGTATAACCTCTTCTCACAGCTGCTTTTCTTCTTTCCTGTACAGAACGGTAAAAACGGCAGCAGTAAGAATGGCGCTGTCTGCAGCAATGGTGCTGAGGAGACCGTGCCCGGAGCCTTCAGGGTGAGTTGTGCCTGTCCTTTGCATGTACGGACTATATCATGGCGGTATACTGAGTACTGCAGCAATTACATAGATTCCAACACTTGTGTGTTCCCCTGTGTGGCAGCATGGTGTGTCCCAGACACAATGTTACACACTTGTGTGTGGGGCCTGATTCACAGTAGGGCTGTGCGGGTAAGTAAGTCCGTCCTTATTATGTTCCTAAATCCATGGCGATCCCTATCAGTAATCCAAGATTATTCAAACTGCTCTGATTGGCTAGTCAGGAAGACGCCCCTTGTGTGCGATGAATGAACTACTTTGTATCAATAACGCTCATTGATATAATAAACCTCATTGATAAAGTGATACAATAAATTAATTGTAGTCTACTAAATGGCGATACAGCCAGCCAACCAGAACGCTTTCTGGCAATGCTGTAACCAGTCTGCATGTACTGGGTGCAGGGGTAACAGGGAGTATCAGTGAGGGGTGCGCAGGAGTAATGGGGAGCAGCTGGGAGGGGTGCAGGGGTGACAGGGAGCAGCAGTGAGGGGTGTGCAGGGGTAACGGGGAGCAGCAGTGAGGGGTGTGCAGGAGTAATGGGGAGCAGCAGGGAGAGGTGTGCGGGAGTAATGGGGAGCAGCAGGGAGAGGTGTGCGGGAGTAATGGGGAGCAGCAGGGAGAGGTGTGCAGGAGTAACGGGGAGCAGCAATGAGGGGTGTGCAGGAGTAATGGGGAGCAGCAGGGAGAGGTGTGCAGGAGTAATGGGGAGCAGCAGGGAGAGGTGTGCGGGAGTAATGGGGAGCAGCAGGGAGAGGTGTGCGGGAGTAATGGGGAGCAGCAGTGAGGGGTGTGCAGGAGTAACGGGGAGCAGCAGTGAGGGGTGTGCAGGAGTAACGGGGAGCAGCAGGGAGAGGTGTGCAGGAGTAATGGGGAGCAGCAAGGAGAGGTGCGCGGGAGTAATGGGGAGCAGCAGTGAGGGGTGTGCAGGAGTAACGGGGAGCAGCAGTGAGGGGTGCGCAGGAGTAATGGGGAGCAGCAGTGAGGGGTGCGCAGGAGTAACGGGGAGCTGCAGTGAGGGGTGTGCAGGAGTAACGGGGAGCTGCAGTGAGGGGTGTGCAGGAGTAACGGGGAGCTGCAGTGAGGGGTGTGCAGAAGTAACGGCGAGCAGCAGGGAGAGGTGTGCAGGAGTAATGGGGAGCAGCAGGGAGAGGTGTGCAGGAGTAATGGGGAGCAGCAGGGAGAGGTGCGCGGGAGTAATGGGGAGCAGCAGTGAGGGGTGTGCAGGAGTAACGGGGAGCAGCAGTGAGGGGTGCGCAGGAGTAACGGGGAGCTGCAGTGAGGGGTGTGCAGAAGTAACGGCGAGCAGCAGGGAGAGGTGCGCAGGAGTAATGGGGAGCAGGAGGGAGAGGTGTGCAGGAGTAATGGGGAGCAGCAGTGAGGGGTGTGCAGGAGTAACGGGGAGCTGCAGTGAGGGGTGTGCAGGAGTAACGGGGAGCTGCAGTGAGGGGTGTGCAGGAGTAACGGCGAGCAGCAGGGAGAGGTGTGCAGGAGTAACGGGGAGCAGCAGGGAGAGGTGCGCGGGAGTAATGGGGAGCAGGAGGGAGAGGTGTGCAGGAGTAATGAGGGGCAGCAGTGAGGGGTGTGCAGGAGTAACGGGGAGCAGCAGTGAGGGGTGTGCAGGAGTAACGGGGAGCTGCAGTGAGGGGTGTGCAGGAGTAACGGCGAGCAGCAGGGAGAGGTGTGCAGGAGTAATGGGGAGCAGGAGGGAGAGGTGCGCGGGAGTAATGGGGAGCAGCAGTGAGGGGTGTGCAGGAGTAACGGGGAGCTGCAGTGAGGGGTGTGCAGGAGTAACAGGGAGCTGCAGTGAGGGGTGTGCAGGAGTAACGGTGAACAGCAGGGAGAGGTGTGCAGGAGTAATGGGGAGCAGGAGGGAGAGGTGCGCGGGAGTAATGGGGAGCAGCAGGGAGAGGTGTGCTGCAGTGAGGGGTGTGCAGGAGTAACGGGGAGCTGCAGTGAGGGGTGTGCAGGAGTAACGGCGAGCAGCAGGGAGAGGTGTGCAGGAGTAATGGGGAGCAGCAGGGAGAGGTGTGCTGCAGTGAGGGGTGTGCAGGAGTAACGGGGAGCTGCAGTGAGGGGTGTGCAGGAGTAATGGGGAGCAGCAGTGAGGGGTGTGCAGGAGTAACGGGGAGCTGCAGTGAGGGGTGTGCAGGAGTAACGGCGAGCAGCAGGGAGAGGTGTGCAGGAGTAACGGCGAGCAGCAGGGAGAGGTGTGCAGGAGTAACGGCGAGCAGCAGGGAGAGGTGTGCTGCAGTGAGGGGTGTGCAGGAGTAACGGGGAGCAGCAGGGAGAGGTGTGCTGCAGTGAGGGGTGTGCAGGAGTAATGGGGAGCAGCAGTGAGGGGTGTGCAGGAGTAACGGGGAGCTGCAGTGAGGGGTGTGCAGGAGTAACGGCGAGCAGCAGTGAGGGGTGTGCAGGAGTAACGGCGAGCAGCAGGGAGAGGTGTGCAGGAGTAACGGCGAGCAGCAGGGAGAGGTGTGCTGCAGTGAGGGGTGTGCAGGAGTAACGGGGAGCAGCAGGGAGAGGTGTGTGGGTGAGAGGGGGGATATCAGTGAGAGTGGAGCAGTAGTATGAGAGTGAGACGGTTACATCCATTTTGGACAGTGGCTGATGATGATGATGAGTACTTATGTAGTATCTGGACGCCTGATTAAAAAATCGGGTCCATCGCATCACATCACATGCGACCAAATCGCATGCGATAAGATGGACCCGATTTTCAATAGGATTCTATGGGAAAAAGGGTCCTTTTCATTTCCCCACTATCCAACTACGCATGGAGTCGGATATAAACCTGTGGCGAGCGGATGCGGAATACTTTTTAATGAATCCTCTGCGCTCGCCACGCTTCGGGCTCGGTGGCTCGCTGCGCTCACCAAAGGTTTATATCCAACTCCATGCGTAGTTGGATAGTGGGGAAATGAAAAGGACCCTTTTTCCCATAGAATCCTATGTTAAAATGGACTCAGTCCATTTTAACATTGAATCCAATGGAAAAATCGGGTCCATCGCATCGCATGCGATTTGGTCGGATGCGATGCGATAATCGGGCGTCCAGTTACTACATAAGTACCTGATGATGATATTAAGAGAACAATTACATTTTTGTTTGGAATCCAACCATTACAGTTAATGTCACAGATTGCTAAGTCAGCTGTAATTCGGGACCCGGGTAATTGTTGTTCTAAGGAACCTTCTGCGCTCTTGGTTGGCTGCTGGTGTGTTGTGTGGGAGCATAACCCCCCACCCCCAGGTGTGACACCTGGCTCACAGCAGCTGTATAAACCCCTGCTGCAGCCCGTATTACCATGTAGCGCAGGGAGCCGGACAGCGCTGGGATGTAGGTAATAAACAGCGACTGTTCTGTGTTATTTCACCCCGGGGAATCTTTTCCTGATCACATTTTTGACCTCGCTATCCCTGTGACTAACCCCCCAGCGCTGACTACGCAGCCTGAAATAGACCGCAGCGAGGTATAAATACCCATTATATATGACACAACGCTCAGCTGCGTCCAACATCCACATAGCGGGTGAATTAGAATTGTGCCCAAAGACATAAATATGTCCCACCTAATATTTGGGAAACGTTATTCTTGGCTAAAGGGATTCAAACTGTATAAAAATCCCCAAAACCTGATTTCCCAGCTGTGGGGCAGCGTTAGATGACAATGAGCCCGGTGTTCCCAGATCACATTCTTACTGCGGGGACGCACAGTCCTGCTAATATCCTATTACTGCGGTAATCCCCACACAGGGCGCCGCAGTGTAACAGTGCACATTGCCCAATAACAGAGTAATGCCCGCGGTGGTAGCTGCCCACCAACATTAGGGATGGCCAACGACCATCGATGATTCAAAATCATCGATGGTTCATGGCCGATGTCGAATACTTTTGCCACGATGGGGAGAACCAGATGGTTTCCCTCCATCGATGGAACAGCAAAACGATGTTTTGGTTTTTTTTTTTTCAAAGTGCCAGGACACTGAGCATAGCTCCGCCCCCGACACCCCCGAAGCCCGCCCCGTGTTTTGATTGGCCCACAGACCAATCAATCAAACACAATGGCTGACCATCGATATGTAAAAATATCGATGGTCATCCATTGCATAGTTTAGCACTATCGATGGCCTGTTGCAGAATTGCCATCGATGGTAATGGCAACGATGGCCATCCCTAACCGACATTCCTTTATCTCCATAGTCCGCTCCTGTTCTTCCAGTAACACCTCTGATATATACGTATGCATTATAATGCTCCTGTTCTCCCAGTAACACCTCTGATATATACATATGCAGTATAACGCTCCTGTTCTCCCAGTAACACCTCTGATATATACGTATAGAGTATAACGCTCCTGTTCTCCCAGTAACACCTCTGATATATACATATGGAGTATAACGCTCCTGTTCTCCCAGTAACACCTCTGATATATACATATGGAGTATAACGCTCCTGTTCTCCCAGTAACACCTCTGATATATACATATGCAGTATAACGCTCCTGTTCTCCCAGTAACACCTCTGATATATACGTATAGAGTATAACGCTCCTGTTCTCCCAGTAACACCTCTGATATATACATATGCAGTATAACGCTCCTGTTCTCCCAGTAACACCTCTGATATATAAGTATGGAGTATAACGCTCCTGTTCTCCCAGTAACACCTCTGATATATACATATGGAGTATAACGCTCCTGTTCTCCCAGTAACACCTCTGATATATAAGTATGGAGTATAACGCTCCTGTTCTCCCAGTAACACCTCTGATATATACATATGGAGTATAACGCTCCTGTTCTCCCAGTAACACCTCTGATATATAAGTATGGAGTATAACGCTCCTGTTCTCCCAGTAACACCTCTGATATATACATATGGAGTATAACGCTCCTGTTCTCCCAGTAACACCTCTGATATATACATATGGAGTATAACGCTCCTGTTCTCCCAGTAACACCTCTGATATATACGTATAGAGTATAACGCTCCTGTTCTCCCAGTAACACCTCTGATATATACATATGGAGTATAATGCTCCTGTTCTCCCAGTAACACCTCTGATATATGAGTATGCAGTATAACGCTCCTGTTCTCCCAGTAACACCTCTGATATATACATATGGAGTATAATGCTCCTGTTCTCCCAGTAACACCTCTGATATATACATATGGAGTATAATGCTCCTTTTTTCCCAGTAACACCTCTGATATATACATATGGAGTATAACGCTCCTGTTCTCCCAGTAACACCTCTGATATATAAGTATGCAGTATAACGCTCCTGTTCTCCCAGTAACACCTCTGATATATACATATGGAGTATATCGCTCCTGTTCTCCCAGTAACACCTCTGATATATACATTTGGAGTATAATGCTCCTGTTCTCCCAGTAACACCTCTGATATATACATATGCAGTATAATGCTCCTGTTCTCCCAGTAACACCTCTGATATATACATATGCAGTATAATGCTCCTGTTCTCCCAGTAACACCTCTGATATATACATATGGAGTATATCGCTCCTGTTCTCCCAGTAACACCTCTGATATATAAGTATGCAGTATAACGCTCCTGTTCTCCCAGTAACACCTGTGATATATATGTATGCAGTATAATGCTCCTGTTCTCCCAGTAACACCTCTGATATATACATATGCAGTATAACGCTCCTGTTCTCCCAGTAACACCTCTGATATATACATATGGAGTATATCGCTCCTGTTCTCCCAGTAACACCTCTGATATATAAGTATGCAGTATAACGCTCCTGTTCTCCCAGTAACACCTCTGATATATATGTATGCAGTATAACGCTCCTGTTCTCCCAGTAAACACCTCTGATATATGTATGGAGTATATAGCTCCTGTTCTCCCGGTAACACCTCTGATATATACATATGCAGTATAACGCTCCTGTTCTCCCAGTAACACCTCTGATATACATGTATGGAGTATAACGCTCCTGTTCTCCCAGTGATACCTCTGATATATACGTATGCAGTATAACGCTCCTGTTCTCCCAGTAACACCTCTGATATATACATATGCAGTATAACGCTCTTGTTCTCCCAGTAACACCTCTGATATATACATATTCAGTATAACGCTCTTGTTCTCCCAGTAACACCTCTGATATACATGTATGGAGTATAACGCTCCTGTTCTCCCAGTAACACCTCTGATATACATGTATGGAGTATAACGCTCCTGTTCTCTCAGTAACATCTCTGATATATACGTATAGAGTATAACACTCCTGTTCTCCCAGTAACACCTCTGATATATAAGTATGCAGTATAATGCTCCTGTTCTCCCAGTGATACCTCTGATATATACGTATGCAGTATAACGCTCCTGTTCTCTCAGTAACATCTCTGATATATATACGTATAGAGTATAACGCTCCTGTTCTCCCAGTAACACCTCTGATATATACGTATGGAGTATAACGCTCCTGTTCTCCCAGTAACACCTCTGATATATAAGTATGCAGTATAACACTCCTGTTCTCCCAGTAACACCTCTGATATATACATATGGAGTATAACGCTCCTGTTCTCCCAGTAACACCTCTGATATATACGTATAGAGTATAACGCTCCTGTTCTCCCAGTAACACCTCTGATATATACGTATGCAGTATAACACTCCTGTTCTCCCAGTAACACCTCTGATATATACATATGGAGTATAACGCTCCTGTTCTCCCAGTTACACCTCTGATATATATGTATGGAGTATAACGCTCCTGTTCTCCCAGTTACACCTCTGATATATATGTATGGAGTATAACGCTCCTGTTCTCCCAGTTACACCTCTGATATATATGTATGGAGTATAACGCTCCTGTTCTCCCAGTTACACCTCTGATATATAAGTATGCAGTATAACGCTCCTGTTCTCCCAGTAACACCTCTGATATATACATATGGAGTATAACGCTCCTGTTCTCCCAGTAACACCTCTGATATATACATATGGAGTATAATGCTCCTGTTCTCCTAGTGATATCTCTGATATATACGTATGCAGTATAATGCTCCTGTTCTCCCAGTAACACCTGTGATATATATGTATGCAGTATAATGCACCTGTTCTCCTAGTGATATCTCTGATCTATACGTATGCAGTATAATGCTCCTGTTCTCCCAGTGATATCTCTGATCTATACGTATGCAGTATAACGCTCCTGTTCTCTCAGTAACATCTCTGATATATACGTATGGAGTATAATGCTCCTGTTCTCCCAGTGATATCTCTGATCTATACGTATGCAGTATAATGCTCCTGTTCTCTCAGTGATATCTCTGATATATACGTATGCAGTATAATGCTCCTGTTCTCCCAGTGATATCTCTGATATATACGTATGCAGTATAATTCTCCTGTTCTCCCAGTGATAGTGATATAACGCTCCTGGATACTTATGTATTATCTGGGCTCCCATGTTAAATGCACCCCATTTTCTCATACCCCTACTATCCAACTACGCATGGAGTTGATTTTATATAGTGTGGCGAGCGCAGCGAACCACCGTGCCCGAAGCGTGGCGAGCGGACACGGTCTCATAAGAAAAACGGGAGCCCAGATATTACATAAGTACCCGCTCCTGTTCTCCCAGTAACACCTCAGGGCTTTGTGTCACGTGGCCAGTGGAGTGTGGGATAGGAAGTCAGAGACCATTGGGTACAGTGACCCTGACTGAAGTATTGAAGGTGTCCGTCTGCACACTGGGCCGGAGAGGAAGAGACAACACTTCAGGATGTAATGGGGAAGAGATGACCCGGCCCAGGCACTAAATAGATTACTAATGTCTGGTATAATGTAGATCATGTGCTCGCTCTTCATGCGGATTGGAAGCCTTTGGCTTCACATCAGGACTCCATATGTTGGGAGACGTTACCGCGTGTCAGTCTCCTGCTCCCATCGCACCCTCAGTCTGCTTCTCCCACATGTCTGATCGATGTCCGCCCATGACTGACCTTTGCCCTGAGTATAATGTAACAATGCTCCTTCTGATCTATATATAAAATATTGGCGTTTCGGAGTTCTGTGGCAAAATATCCACCTGTCCTTTATTATGCATCACCATTGTGCTCTGGAAAATGTGACAGTTGGTGAACTCTCTCTCTGGGCATCTGCTGCCAGGTGATCTGGAACTGTGACAGTTATTTGCAGCCAACCACTAAGCAGGGATTTGTGGAAATCCGACTGCTAAGGGCGTAAAAATGGGTAAAATATTCTGCCCGGCAAACCTTTGCCCAACCGGGCATGTCATCTGGTATCCATTATTACTGCCTGTACTATACCATGCCTTTGCTGGCAGCCTGCTCCAGACCTGGTCATGTAGCAACCAGTATGTGGGTGACGCCAGCCCCAGCCCAATCCAACACAAGTACAATCTATTGTTCCCCTGATTACTGTGACATGTTGCCCCCACAATGGCCAGGCAGAAGCCATGTGTATGTTACACACCAGCTGCCACCCACCATGCGGGCACTGCAGCGTTATACCGGCTTTGTGTCTCTGTACAATCTGATACATTGCGGTCACATTAGTAACGGTCTGATTGATGTTTGTCCCCTGTTGCCCGTGGTTACGATTGCTCAGGTTCTGTCCTTTCTCACCTTCAGGCATCGGACGTCACCATTGAACGAACCACCTCCCCAAAGGACAAGCCAGACCCAAAGACGCTGGTTTTCGGCAGCGTGTTCACCGATCACATGTTCATGGTTGAGTGGTCGGTGGAGAAAGGATGGCAACAACCGGCTATCAAACCGTTCCAGAGTATCCCCATGCACCCGGCCTGTTCTGCCCTCCATTACGCCATCCAGGTGAGTGCGGGGGAAGGGGGCACCGTATAGTCTAGCTTTGTGTTGGGCTTTTGGGGCCATTGTGATGTTATTATATAATATTGCACCTGTTGTAGAACCTATTTCACATGATGGTGTTTCATTGTTGTAGTCTGTCCCCCGGTCCCTCTTCTCACAGTACAGTAGCCTAGGGGTTAATGTAGGGATTTTGCCTCATTGGGCATCATTAAGATGATACATCCTCCTGGGTATGTTCCTGGCTGACACGGGGGGGGGGGGGGGGGGATCTGAAAGGCATGTTTGGTCCAACGTTCTCAGCTCAAGGTCACATCACCTCTATTCAAGCACCGTCCTCCGCGCTCTGTGTTATAGCAGCTGCGATATGCACTCAGATTTCATGTGAAATGCGTCAGTAACTTCCCCATGTCAGTAACTGCTGTGAATCATGTGTGGTGCGTTCTCTCAAATACACCCATCCCTTACACAGGACGCTGCGAACACTGATCCATGCACTCATCATCTCCCGCATTGATTATTGCAATAGTCTCCTTACTGGTCCTCCCCGATACATACTCTCACCACTACAGTCCATCCTGAATACAGCTGCGGCTGATCTTCCTCGCCAGACGTTCATCATCTGAGGATCCGCTCTGTCAGTGCCTCCATTGGTTACCTGTAGTCTACCGTATTCAATATACAATACTGTTACTTACACACAAGGCCATAAACCAATCTACAGCACCATACATCTGTTATCTCATAATATCTCCCAACCCGCGCTCTCTCTGCACAAGATCTATGTCTCTAATACACACACACACAGAACTCTCTCCCATTCACGATTACAGGACTTTCTTCGGGCTGCACCCACGCTGTGCAATCCCCTCCCACACACAATAAGACTCTCCCCCAGTCTCCAAACCTATAAGTGTTCCCTGAGAACTCGCCTCTTCCGTCAGCCTATCACATTCCAGACCCACCCACATAACCTCCATAAACCTTTCCTGTCCAATCACATCATTCCACCAAGCGCCTCTGGTGGCCATAATTGCATTAGATGACTCCATCCTATCCTTTCCTATTCCCTATAGAGTATAAGCTTGAGAGCAGGGCCCTCCTACCTCTGTGTCTGTCTGTTATTGCCCAGCATTGAAGTAGATCTCGATATTGGGGCTTTGACTCTATTATGACACATTAACTCTGATCTGTCCTATCTGTGCAGCTCTTTGAAGGGTTGAAAGCTTATCGGGGAGCAGATGGGAAGATCCGCCTATTCCGACCGCAACTCAATATGGAGCGGATGCAGCGATCGGCGAAACGGATGACTCTGCCGGTATGTGAGTAAGTGGGAGAGGGCAGATATATGTATTTATGGATTCTTTAGGGTAAGAGCAGTAACGGTACCGCTGCTGAGGATACGCCCTGTGGTATTCCCGGACTGAAGGGCCTCTCCTGAGTATAACAGGACACTCATATTTACACTCTGTTCTCATTCCAGGCTTTTGATAAGAAGGAGCTTTTGGAGTGCATCAGTAAACTGATAGACGTGGACAGAGACTGGGTTCCGGACTCCACCGAGGCCAGCCTGTACGTCCGTCCAACCTTCATCGGGACTGAGGTGAGATTTCGCAAATTGTGTGTACTGCTGAGATTATATCTCTCATTTAAATGAGAGGGAGGAGACAGATCCAGCAGACACCCTGGTAGAGTAAAAAAGATGGCAGACTGGGGCTCGGGAGTTATTAATCAGTCCTGGTAACTATTACCCACACTAAGGCTCAGGGAGTTATTAATCAGTCCTGGTAACTATTACCCACACTAGCGGCTCAGGGGGTTATTAATCAGTCCTTGTTACTATTACCCACACTAGGGGCTCAGGGAGTTATTAATCAGTCCTGGTAACTATTACCCACACTAGGGGCTCGGGAGTTATTAATCAGTCCTGGTAACTATTACCCACACTAGGGGCTCAGGGGGTTATTAATCAGTCCTGGTAACTATTACCCACACTAATGGCTCAGGGGGTTATTAATCAGTCCTGGTAACTATTACCCACACTAGGGGCTCAGGGGGATATTAATCAGTCCTGGTAACTATTACCCACACTATTAGCTCTGGGGGTTCTTAATCAGTCCTTGTTACTATTACCCACACTAGGGGCTCGGGGTTATTAATCAGTCCTGGTTACTATTACCCACACTAGGGGCTCGGGGGGTTATTAATCAGTCCTGGTAACTATTACCCACACTAGGGGCTCGGGGGGTTATTAATCAGTCCTGGCACACTAGGGGCTCGGGGGTTATTAATCAGTCCTGGTTACTATTACCCACACTAGGGGCTCAGGGGGTTATTAATCAGTCCTTGTAAACATTACCCACACCAGGGGGTTATTAATCAATTTTGCTAACTGTTACCCACACTTTTGGCTCAAGGGGTTATTAATCAGTCCTGGTTACTATTACCCACACTAGGGGCTCAGGGGGTTATTAATCAGTCCTAGTAACTATTACCCAAAATATTAGCTCAGGGGGTTATTAATCAGTCCTGGTTACTATTACCCACACTTGGGGCTCAGGGGGTTATTAATTAGTCCTGGTAACTATTGCCCACACTAGGGGCTCAGGGGGGTTATTAATCAGTTCTGGTGACTATTACCCACACTAGGGGCTCAGGGGGTTATTAATCAGTCCTGGTAACTATTACCCACACTTGGGGCTAAGGGGGGTTATTAATGAGTCCTGGTAACTATTACCCACATTAGGGGCTCTGGGGGGTTATTAATCAGTCCTGGTTACTATTACCCACACTAGGGGCTCTGGGGGGTTATTAATCAGTCCTGGTTACTATTACCCACACTAGGGGCTCGGGTTATTAATCAGTCCTGGTTACTATTACCCACACTAGGGGCTCGGGGGGTTATTAATCAGTCCTGGTAACTATTACCCACACTAGGGGCTTGGGGGGTTATTAATCAGTCCTGGCACACTAGGGGCTCGGGGGGTTATTAATCAGTCCTGGTTACTATTACCCACACTAGGGGCTCAGGGGGTTATTAATCAGTCCTTGTAAACATTACCCACACCAGGGGGTTATTAATCAATTTTGCTAACTGTTACCCACACTTTTGGCTCAAGGGGTTATTAATCAGTCCTGGTTACTATTACCCACACTAGGGGCTCAGGGGGTTATTAATCAGTCCTAGTAACTATTACCCAAAATATTAGCTCAGGGGGTTATTAATCAGTCCTGGTTACTATTACCCACACTTGGGGCTCAGGGGGTTATTAATCAGTCCTGGTAACTATTGCCCACACTAGGGGCTCAGGGGGGTTATTAATCAGTTCTGGTGACTATTACCCACACTAGGGGCTCAGGGGGTTATTAATCAGTCCTGGTAACTATTACCCACACTTGGGGCTAAGGGGGGTTATTAATGAGTCCTGGTAACTATTACCCACACTAGGGGCTCTGGGGGGTTATTAATCAGTCCTGGTTACTATTACCCACACTAGGGGCTCTGGGGGGTTATTAATCAGTCCTGGTTACTATTACCCACACTAGGGGCTCTGGGGGGTTATTAATCAGTCCTGGTTACTATTACCCACACTCGGGGCTCAGGGGGTTATTAATCAGTCCTGGTAACTATTACCCACACTAGGGGCTCAGGGGGTTATTAATCAGTCCTGGTAACTAGTACACACACTAGGGGCTCAGGGGGTTATTAATCAGTCCTGGTTACTGTTACCCACACTAGGGGCTCAGGGGGCTATTAATCAGTCCTGGTTACTATTACGGGGCTCGGGGGGGGGGTTATTAATCAGTCCTGGTGACTATGTTTCTGTCCCATCCACACAACTGTTTGTATTTCTCCCCGTTCAGCCCTCTCTAGGAGTGAAGAGACCATCCAAGGCCTTATTGTACGTCATTCTGAGCCCAGTCGGGCCCTATTTCTCAGGAGGAGCTTTTAATCCAATTTCATTGTGGGCCGACCCTAAATACGTCCGGGCCTGGAAGGGCGGAACCGGAGACAGCAAAGTGGGAGGGTGAGTTTATTTCATGTTATGACTAATATAGTAATGTCTATATGTAGCCAGGCCAGCTATGACACACAGCAGTGGTACGGGTAGAGTGGGTCACATAAACACTTAAGGCACAATATATGCCCCTCCCCCATCATAGCCACCGCCCATCACAGCAGTTGCATCGTAGCCCCCTCCCTCCCAATCAGGTTGTATTTGTACCCCCCAGAGTTTCCGCCATCTTGCTCCCACGCACTTTCTGTTATAGCCGGGTGTAATTATGTAATGCAGCCGCCTGGTATTTTGTGCTCTGGGTTTGCACCTTCTCATTATCACGCGGGAACATTCTGCTTTACATTAAGTGTTCGTGTAGATTCCTCAGGGATCGGATCTCGGCGCTATAAAATGGAGGTTCAGGCTTGTCACGTGTGTTTGGCGTCTTGTTCCGCAGGAACTACGGAAATGCGCTGTTCGCACAGTACGAGGCTGTGGACGTTGGATGTCAGCAGGTGCTCTGGTTATACGGAGAGGACGAACAGATCACAGAAGTGGGGACCATGAATCTCTTCCTCTTCTGGACGAATGAAAATGGCGGTAGGACGATGCTCATATACAGTGTATATTTCACAGCTGACAATCCACGGGGGTTTTACGGTTAATTTTGTTTTTACATCACAAGCCTTTGTTGTACATAGACACATTAGAGGATACGAATCCCATGTACCCAATGTGGTGGGTGTATTTATATAGATTTAGAGACGCACTCATCGGAACTGTCATATGGCCGCTAGTGCCCGTTTGCCGCAGCAAGTCGCACCCGCGGTGCAAATACGCTGCGCTGTGTGCCGGCGAATGGTATTCATGAAGCTGCGGGAACAACTTCGACACACAAACATGGCGGCTGATGTGCTCCTTTACCCACGCATGTCGCACCCATGGGCGGGGCTATGTCTATATATATCTCTGTGACACCGTTACAATCACTGTATGTTCTGATATCTCCCCATACAGAGAATAAGCCCCAGATCTCAGCTGCTCAGACGCGGTGGAAGAGACAGATGGTTCTGGGGCTTTGGTTGGCAAATTGATTTTCAAATCCAATTTGTGGATAAGATTCCGGACGCTGTGACATCTGGTTACGTCCCAGGGTTAGATGCCTGACAAGGCATCCTCATCCTGCTCATTGTCAGGAGTTCCCTTACCCCGGCCACCGCCATGGGTCTCGGCTGCTGTTTTCCTCTGCCCTCTTCATAGTATTGAAAACCTCTCCCATGTTGCTGTGAATCAGGCCGGTGGCTCCTCTCTGCTGCCACATCATGGCGGCCTAGGACAGTTTTCCCCACAGTATCCCCAGAGGCCACAAGAACTCCTCCTCCAAACCACTGTAGAGTCTGCAATCTATATATTTAGCTTGTATGACCATCAGTAACAATGGTGTTCCATCACTACGTCTCAGGAGGCAGATGTTATCACAGTGGCAGATGATGTACGCATGTGCTCGGATATATTTATACACCCAGTCCCCTTACAGACAATAGGCCCTGCAGCAGATGGCAAACAGTAATGACTGATAGGAGGTTTGCGGCAGATGGTGGACAGTAATGACTGATTGGAGGCTTGTGGCAGATGGCGGACAGTAATGACTGATAGGAGACCTGTGGCAGATGGTGGACAGTAATGACTTATAGGAGACCTGTGGCAGATGTCGGACAGTAATGACTGATAGGGGACCTGTGGCAGATGGCGGACAGTAATGACTGATAGGAGACCTGTGGCAGATGATGGACAGTAATGACTGATATCAGACCTGTGGCAGATGGCGGACAGTAATGACTTATAGGAGACCTGTGGCAGATGGCGGACAGTAATGACTGATAGGAGACCTGTGGCAGATGGCGGACAGTAATGACTGATACCAGACCTGTGGCAGATGTCGGACAGTAATGACTTATAGGAGACCTGTGGCAGATGGCGGACAGTAATGACTGATACTAGACATGCATCAGATGGCGGACAGTAATGACTGATACCAGACCTGTGGCAGATGTCGGACAGTAATGACTGATAGGGGACCTGTGGCAGATGGTGGACAGTAATGACTGATACTAGACCTGTGGCAGATGGAGGACAGTAATGACTGATACCAGACCTGTGGCAGATGGTGGACAGTAATGACTGATACTAGACCTGTGGCAGATGGTGGACAGTAATGACTGATACTAGACCTGTGGCAGATGGCGGACAGTAATGACTGATACCAGACCTGCGGCAGATTGGCGGACAGTAATGACTGATACCAGACCTGTGGCAGATGATGGACAGTAATGACTGATATCAGACCTGTGGCAGATGGCGGACAGTAATGACTGATAGGAGACCTGTGGCAGATGGTGGACAGTAATGACTGATACCAGACCTGTGGCAGATGTCGGACAGTAATGACTGATATCAGACCTGTGGCAGATGGCGGACAGTAATGACTGATAGGAGACCTGTGGCAGATGGCGGACAGTAATGACTGATAGGAGACCTGTGGCAGATGGTGGACAGTAATGACTGATACCAGACCTGTGGCAGATGGCGGACAGTAATGACTGATAGGAGACCTGTGGCAGATGATGGACAGTAATGACTGATACTACAGAAAAAGCTATAAACCAAGCGCAGAAAAACAAATAGGGCTAGTGATTGTCCTTGCTGCTGTCCTAGAAGGGATACTCAGCCCTTCTTAAACTCAAAAAGCAAAAATACACACAAATAGACAGCGCAGACTGGACACTCAATAACCCAAGAAATTAAAATTTTAAATTTGTTTATTTGTGCAAATCTCTTAGAAATATAGACAAATTTTAAAAAATGACTGATACTAGACCTGTGGCAGATGGAGGACAGTAATGACTGATACCAGACCTGTGGCAGATGATGGACAGTAATGACTGATAGGAGACCTGTGGCAGATGGTGGACAGTAATGACTGATAGGAGACCTGCGGCAGATGGTGGACAGTAATGACTGATAGGAGACCTGCGGCAGATGGTGGACAGTAATGACTGATAGGAGACCTGCGGCAGATGGTGGACAGTAATGACTGATAGGAGACCGGCGGCAGATGGTGGACAGTAATGACTGATAGGAGACCTGTGGCAGATGGTGGACAGTAATGACTGATAGGAGACCTGCGGCAGATGGTGGACAGTAATGACTGATAGGAGACCTGTGGCAGATGGCGGACAGTAATGACTGATAGGAGACCGGCGGCAGATGGTGGACAGTAATGACTGATAGGAGACCTGCGGCAGATGGTGGACAGTAATGACTGATAGGAGACCTGCGGCAGATGGTGGACAGTAATGACTGATAGGAGACCTGTGGCAGATGGAGGACAGTAATGACTGATAGGAGACCGGCGGCAGATGGTGGACAGTAATGACTGATAGGAGACCAGCGGCAGATGGTGGACAGTAATGACTGATAGGAGACCTGTGGCAGATGGTGGACAGTAATGACTGATACCAGACCTGTGGCAGATGGCGGACAGTAATGACTGATACTAGACCTGCGGCAGATGGCGGACAGTAATGACTGATACTAGACCTGCGGCAGATGGCGGACAGTTATGACTGATACTAGACCTGTGGCAGATGGCAGGCAGTAATGACTGATAGGAGACCTGTGGCAGATGGCGGACAGTAATGACTGATAGGAGACCTGTGGCAGATGGCGGACAGTAATGACTGATAGGAGACCTGTGGCAGATGGCGGACAGTAATGACTGATACCAGACCTGTGGCAGATGGTGGACAGTAATGACTGATAGGAGACCGGCGGCAGATGGTGGACAGTAATGACTGATACTAGACCTGTGGCAGACAGTAATGACTGATACCAGACCTGCGGCAGATGGCGGACAGTAATGACTGATAGGAGACCTGCGGCAGATTGGCGGACAGTAATGACTGATACTAGACCTGTGGCAGATGGCGGACAGTAATGACTGATACAAGACCTGCGGCAGATTGGCGGACAGTAATGACTGATAGGAGACCTGCGGCAGATGGTGGACAGTAATGACTGATAGGAGACCGGCGGCAGATGGTGGACAGTAATGACTGATAGGAGACCTGCGGCAGATGGTGGACAGTAATGACTGATAGGAGACCTGTGGCAGATGGTGGACAGTAATGACTTATAGGAGACCTGTGGCAGATGTCGGACAGTAATGACTGATAGGGGACCTGTGGCAGATGGCGGACAGTAATGACTGATAGGAGACCTGTGGCAGATGATGGACAGTAATGACTGATATCAGACCTGTGGCAGATGGTGGACAGTAATGACTTATAGGAGACCTGTGGCAGATGTCGGACAGTAATGACTGATAGGGGACCTGTGGCAGATGGCGGACAGTAATGACTGATAGGAGACCTGTGGCAGATGATGGACAGTAATGACTGATATCAGACCTGTGGCAGATGGCGGACAGTAATGACTTATAGGAGACCTGTGGCAGATGGCGGACAGTAATGACTGATAGGAGACCTGTGGCAGATGGCGGACAGTAATGACTGATACCAGACCTGTGGCAGATGTCGGACAGTAATGACTTATAGGAGACCTGTGGCAGATGGCGGACAGTAATGACTGATACTAGACATGCATCAGATGGCGGACAGTAATGACTGATACCGGACCTGTGGCAGATGTCGGACAGTAATGACTGATAGGGGACCTGTGGCAGATGGTGGACAGTAATGACTGATACTAGACCTGTGGCAGATGGAGGACAGTAATGACTGATACCAGACCTGTGGCAGATGGTGGACAGTAATGACTGATACTAGACCTGTGGCAGATGGTGGACAGTAATGACTGATACTAGACCTGTGGCAGATGGCGGACAGTAATGACTGATACCAGACCTGCGGCAGATTGGCGGACAGTAATGACTGATACCAGACCTGTGGCAGATGATGGACAGTAATGACTGATATCAGACCTGTGGCAGATGGCGGACAGTAATGACTGATAGGAGACCTGTGGCAGATGGTGGACAGTAATGACTGATACCAGACCTGTGGCAGATGTCGGACAGTAATGACTGATAGGGGACCTGTGGCAGATGGTGGACAGTAATGACTGATACTAGACCTGTGGCAGATGATGGACAGTAATGACTGATATCAGACCTGTGGCAGATGGCGGACAGTAATGACTGATAGGAGACCTGTGGCAGATGATGGACAGTAATGACTGATACTAGACCTGTGGCAGATGGAGGACAGTAATGACTGATAGGGGACCTGTGGCAGATGGTGGACAGTAATGACTGATACCAGACCTGTGGCAGATGGCGGACAGTAATGACTGATACCAGACCTGTGGCAGATGATGGACAGTAATGACTGATACTACAGAAAAAGCTATAAACCAAGCGCAGAAAAACAAATAGGGCTAGTGATTGTCCTTGCTGCTGTCCTAGAAGGGATACTCAGCCCTTCTTAAACTCAAAAAGCAAAAATACACACAAATAGACAGCGCAGACTGGACACTCAATAACCCAAGAAATTAAAATTTTAAATTTGTTTATTTGTGCAAATCTCTTAGAAATATAGACAAATTTTAAAAAATGACTGATACTAGACCTGTGGCAGATGGAGGACAGTAATGACTGATACCAGACCTGTGGCAGATGATGGACAGTAATGACTGATAGGAGACCTGTGGCAGATGGTGGACAGTAATGACTGATAGGAGACCTGCGGCAGATGGTGGACAGTAATGACTGATAGGAGACCTGCGGCAGATGGTGGACAGTAATGACTGATAGGAGACCTGCGGCAGATGGTGGACAGTAATGACTGATAGGAGACCGGCGGCAGATGGTGGACAGTAATGACTGATAGGAGACCTGTGGCAGATGGTGGACAGTAATGACTGATAGGAGACCGGCGGCAGATGGTGGACAGTAATGACTGATAGGAGACCTGTGGCAGATGGTGGACAGTAATGACTGATAGGAGACCTGCGGCAGATGGTGGACAGTAATGACTGATAGGAGACCTGCGGCAGATGGTGGACAGTAATGACTGATAGGAGACCGGCGGCAGATGGTGGACAGTAATGACTGATAGGAGACCTGTGGCAGATGGTGGACAGTAATGACTGATAGGAGACCGGCGGCAGATGGTGGACAGTAATGACTGATAGGAGACCTGTGGCAGATGGTGGACAGTAATGACTGATAGGAGACCTGCGGCAGATGGTGGACAGTAATGACTGATAGGAGACCTGTGGCAGATGGCGGACAGTAATGACTGATAGGAGACCGGCGGCAGATGGTGGACAGTAATGACTGATAGGAGACCTGCGGCAGATGGTGGACAGTAATGACTGATAGGAGACCTGCGGCAGATGGTGGACAGTAATGACTGATAGGAGACCTGTGGCAGATGGTGGACAGTAATGACTGATAGGAGACCGGCGGCAGATGGTGGACAGTAATGACTGATAGGAGACCAGCGGCAGATGGTGGACAGTAATGACTGATAGGAGACCTGTGGCAGATGGTGGACAGTAATGACTGATACCAGACCTGTGGCAGATGGCGGACAGTAATGACTGATACTAGACCTGCGGCAGATGGCGGACAGTAATGACTGATACTAGACCTGCGGCAGATGGCGGACAGTTATGACTGATACTAGACCTGTGGCAGATGGCAGGCAGTAATGACTGATAGGAGACCTGTGGCAGATGGCGGACAGTAATGACTGATAGGAGACCTGTGGCAGATGGCGGACAGTAATGACTGATACCAGACCTGTGGCAGATGGTGGACAGTAATGACTGATAGGAGACCGGCGGCAGATGGTGGACAGTAATGACTGATACTAGACCTGTGGCAGACAGTAATGACTGATACCAGACCTGCGGCAGATGGCGGACAGTAATGACTGATAGGAGACCTGCGGCAGATTGGCGGACAGTAATGACTGATACTAGACCTGTGGCAGATGGCGGACAGTAATGACTGATACCAGACCTGCGGCAGATTGGCGGACAGTAATGACTGATAGGAGACCTGCGGCAGATGGTGGACAGTAATGACTGATAGGAGACCGGCGGCAGATGGTGGACAGTAATGACTGATAGGAGACCTGCGGCAGATGGTGGACAGTAATGACTGATAGGAGACCTGCGGCAGATGGTGGACAGTAATGACTGATAGGAGACCGGCGGCAGATGGTGGACAGTAATGACTGATAGGAGACCTGCGGCAGATGGTGGACAGTAATGACTGATAGGAGACCGGCGGCAGATGGTGGACAGTAATGACTGATAGGAGACCTGCGGCAGATGGCGGACAGTAATGACTGATAGGAGGTTTGCGGCAGATGGTGGACAGTAATGACTGATAGGAGACCTGCGGCAGATTGGCGGACAGTAATGACTGATACTAGACCTGCGGCAGATGGCGGACAGTAATGACTGATACTAGACCTGTGGCAGATGGCGGACAGTAATGACTGATACCAGCCCTTCCGGCAGATTGGCGGACAGTAATGACTGATAGGAGACCTGCGGCAGATGGCGGACAGTAATGACTGATAGGCGACCTGCGGCAGATTGGCGGACAGTAATGACTGATACTAGACCTGCGGCAGATGGCGGACAGTAATGATTGGAGACCTGCAGCACCAGGGATGTTGCACGTTACTGCATGTAACGTGATTAGATAATTGGATGGTAAAACTAGTCCCGCTGTCAGCTGCTGTACTACGTGGAGAACCATCTGACTGTGACCCAGTATTAGGAAATTTATAGATTATTACAGAGTAACTTAGATAATATTACTGTTATGTTTCAGAACTGGAGTTGGCCACCCCACCACTAGATGGCATCATTCTGCCTGGGGTTACAAGGCAAAGCATTCTAGATCTGGCTCGGGAGTGGGTGAGTACACGGAATATACCCTGTAGGGAATTCATGTTCAGTATCTGCATTACTCCTCACCCCATGAGACGAAACTCCACCCCTTACTGTATCCCCCCATCCCATGAGATGAGACTCCACCTCTCACTGTGTCCCCCCCCATCCCATGAGATGAGACTCCACCCTTCACTGTGTCCCCTCATCCCATGAGACGAGACTCCACCCCTCACCTTGTCCCCCCACCCCATGAAATGAGACTCCACCCCTCACCTCATGAGACGAGACTCCACCCCTCACCTCATGAGACGAGACTCCACCCCTCACCTTGTCCCCCCCACCCCATGAGACGAGACTCCACCCCTCACCATGTCCCCCCCACCCCATGAGACGAGACTGCACCCCTCACCGTATCCTCCCACCACCTCTCTCCAGGGGGAGTTTAAAGTGTCCGAGCGTTACCTCACCATGCGGGATCTGGTGTCGGCACTGAAGGAGAACCGGGTGAAGGAGATGTTCGGTGCGGGCACCGCGTGCGTGGTCTGTCCTGTCGGCAAAGTCCTGTACAAGAACGAGGTGAGAGGTCACTGCCGGGCTATATCTATCTATCTATCTATCTATCTATCTAGATAGATGGGCGTGCCTTGGGACACTTGCAGGGGTGCCTTGCATTGGTGGTCCAGAGGTAAATCAAAATCAAATTGGTCAGTATAATCGGCAAAACAAGTGCTGGGGCTTCCCATCATAACACATGGACAAATCCTGTCCCTCATTTCAGAATTCACCCTAACGATGACAGAATTTTTTTTTTTTTTTTTAACTCAATCATTTTTTTCTACATTTTTAACAAAAAAAACATTTGGCCTAGGGGAGATGCGAACCCAATGCTTATACTCTAGGGCTCCGTGATTCTAAAAAGTTGTGGAACCCCTGATACAGGGTGTTTTATCTCCACGCTTCATGTTGGTAAATGCCAGTTTTAGGGATTATTGGTTCCTTCATCAATATAAACTGTCTGTTCTGTGTCTCACTAGAACGTACATATCCCAACTATGGAGAATGGACCCAAGATGGCCGCTCGCTTCCTGAAGGAGCTGACTGACATCCAGGTGAGGAGTCTGGTATCACTGTGCTGTTACCTCAGTCCAGGCCTCGCCATCATGTACAACAGAACTACACATCCCAGCATGCCCTGGCACAGGTTTACCATTTCCTATTAGGAAAGATGTGGCAAGGTATCCTTGGACTTGTAGTTCCAGCTGGAGATTCAAAGTCTGACCAGGCCTCAGTCCTATCCAGGACAGAGTAGAGATACTCAAATGATTTGGCGATATATTCCAAATTTGCCGATTCTATATCGAGCGCCAAACCCTTTGTGGTGAGATTGTGGTCATACATGTGTGGTGAGATTGTCCCTATACATGCGTGGCGAGGCTGTGGTCATACATGTGCCAGAGCTGGAATACACCACTTCTATAATGTATTGTAACAATTTTATTGTAAATGAAGCTGCAAACAATTAAGGTCTGCGTAAGAAACGGTTCAGTAGCAGAATGTGGCCACGTAAGGCGAGATCCGGATTGTGGCCACGTAAGGCGAGATCCGGATTGTGGCCACGTAAGGCGAGATCCGGAATGTGGCCACGTAAGGCGAGATCCGGAATGTGGCCACGTAAGGCGAGAACCGGAATGTGGCCACGTAAGGCGAGAACCGGAATGTGGCCACGTAAGGCGAGAACCGGAATGTGGCCACGTAAGGCGAGAACCGGAATGTGGCCACGTAAGGCGAGATCCGGAATGTGGCCACGTGGAGGTCGCGGTTTCTTATTAAAACGTTTTACATTTTTTAACTAAGTTAGGAAAACTGGATCAAGATGTGAGCACCCCAGATGTGTCGCTGGTGGAACCCGGCCTGCAGTGTAATGTTCCGTGTCTTATTCAGATACACCAGCAGTCACACACTAAATATAGACAGGCGCATATTATTTTACTAAGCAGAAGCTGCTTGTGCATCCGTCTTATGCCAACCAAATAATTGGCACAAGAAAAGAGTGGGTTTAAATCTCTAGTAAGCAGGGCAGGGATGGGGTATTAGTGGTTGCTTATTTTAGGAGCTGGTGTCTCCAGGCTTCCCGCCCTCCCTTCCCTTTCAGTCTTGTTGGGGTATTTGTGTTGGCATTGCTGCACTGGGAAAGATCAACAGGTCACAGTGCGGGTACCGCCTCACAAGGGCCGCAGGAGGTGGGGCTGAAATCACAGGTGGCAGCAGCTGCTGGAGGACATCTGTGGCCATGCGGTCGGGTACACGCTGGTATTTATAAATTGGCATTAAATCCTGTAGCTCTGCTACACCCGTAAAGCAACCGTCCACTAGAGGTCAATGGTCCCATCCATATGGTAGCAGGTATCGCGGCTGACGCTGTGTAAATAATAATGGACCTTGCATTTTACAGATATATTTGGTGACTTTTATATTACTTATGATGCCATGTTTGTGTGTCTTTCAGTACGGGAGAAGGGAGAGTAAGTGGATGATGCAAGTGGGCAGCTCCTAATGACCCGACGCCAAGTCACCAGCCGGACGACGGAACGCAATAAATATACCGTTAGATTAGCTGTAGGCTCCGGAATCTAGAATCTGTGCTGTGACGTGATTACCACTTTCCTCGTTCTTTATATGATAATGTGACGTCATTGTGTGTTGTGTTATTGTTCCACTATCGTATACTCAGGTCTTGTAGTACAAGGCTGGGACTGTTATTGCCACGTGTTTGCTTTGGAACTGGTCGTTCAGGACTTTACGTGTTGGAAAACTCCGGGGGGAGGGCATTCTGTACAGGAGGAGGAACCGGCAGATATTCCCTACACATTAGTGGATTGTGCAGTGTTTCTGAGAATTGCTCTGTTTTCTGCCTCTGTAGGATTCACATTTCCAGCAATGGGAGGAGACACCCGTGATGTCACCACGTCTGCACAGAGCAGTATTGCTGGAGTGATATTTATTTAATGGGAGCAATGCGCATTGTAAATGAGGCCCTCCAGATAGGGCGATTCTATTCTGTCATTTGTGATATGTATACGCAGAGGTGGGAACAACACAGACGCCAATGCTGCAGAATATGGAATCCAACCAAAGCAATATTCCCATCCTCCATAATGGAATATCCCCTGTTCCCGTCCTCCATAGTACAATATCCCGTGTACATATCAGGACCCGTCCTGGGACCAGCGATATTTGCAACGTGGCAAAATCTTTGGTATTCAAAGGTTTTATCGGGAAGCACAAATTCCACCAGCATTCATCTTTATTCCATAAACCAGTCCTGCAGGGTCCAGGATGACCTCTCACCAATACTGTCGGCCAATAACCACCTTTTATTACACATGAAAAGGTTTTTTTTTTTTTAAGCACAAAAAAGAAACTCTCTCCCCCCCTCTTCTCTCTCTCTCTCCCCCCCGCTCTCTCTCTCTCCCCCCCCCCCCCTCTCTCTCGTGCTTCTTTCGTGCTGTTCCCCTCTCCCCCCGCGCCCTCTCCATAACGGCAAGTGAGTGCAAGTATATTGGAGGTAAAGTTTTATACTTATGATTGAAAATCGTGTTGCCATTTAGGTGGATCTTTAGTACAAGCCCAAAGACCGATCCGCCCCATATTTATGATGCTGCTAAAGGTTGTTTTCCTCTGGACAAAGATACAGAGTATATAGCGTACAGGTTTATCATTTGTATTTCCTGTGAACCAAAGAGCTGGGTATTAATTCCACAATGTAAAACACAGAAGACGGAATGTTCTAGCAATGTTATCAGCAAGCTCAGGTCAGTAACAGTAATGCTTCACTCTCCTGTGGGTTCCTGAGATAGATTCATAAGAGGGGCTGACACATTGCATGTAGTCACTGGTGGGGCTGACGCGTGGCATGTAGTCACTGGTGGGGCTGACGCGTTGCATGAAGTAGTCACTAGTGGGGCTGATGCGTGGCATGAAGTAGTCACTGGCGCTGACATTAAGCGTTTCGCTAACCGTTGCCCCCTGCCGCTGACATTACACGTTTCGCTGACAGGTGATATTGTACAAAGCTTCTCCTGAGATGACAATGTAGAACGAGGGTGTGGGAATGTAAATCAGGATCTCTAATGTATCACATAATATGGTGGCTTCACTGGTATTGTCATCAGGCGCTAATCCCTCTATTACCTCTGTAGTGTCTCTGAGTGCACTTTCTCCTCACATTATACACGTGACAATCAATATAATTCCTATTTCTGCCGTGTTATCTCCTCGTCCCCAGTGGTTACACGGATTGTGATGTCACTGCTGCATCATCTCCTCGTCCCCAGTGGTTACATGGGTTGTGATGTCACTACTGCATCATCTCCTCCTTCCCAGTGGTTACACGGGATGTTACTGCTGCATCATCTCCTCCTCCCCAGTGATTACACGGGATGTGATGTCACTGCTGCATCATCTCCTCGTCCCCAGTGGTTACATGGGTTGTGATGTCACTGCTGCATCATCTCCTCCTCCCCAGTGGTTACACGGGATGTGATGTCACTGCTGCATCATCTCCTCCTCCCTAGTGGTTACACAGGATGTGAAGTCACTGCTGCATCATCTCCTCCCCAGTGGTTACATGGGTTGTGATGTCACTACTGCATCATCTCCTCCTCCCCAGTGGTTACACGGGTTGTGATGTCACTGCTGCATCATCTCCTCGTCCCCAGTGGTTACACAGGATGTGATGTCACTGCTGCATCATCTTCTCCTCCCCAGTGGTTACATGGGTTGTGATGTCACTACTGCATCATCTCCTCCTCCCCAGTGGTTACACGGGTTGTGATGTCACTGCTGCATCATCTCCTCGTCCCCAGTGGTTACACGGGATGTGATGTTACTGCTGCATCATCTCATCATCCTCAGTGGTTACACGGGTTGTGATGTCACTGCTGCATCATTTCCTCCTCCCCAGTGGTTACACGGGATGTGATGTTACTGCTGCATCATCGCCTCGTCCCCAGTGGTTACACGGGATGTGATGTTACTGCTGCATCATCTCCTCCGCCCCAGTGGTTACACGGGTTGTGATGTCACTTCTGCATCATCGCCTTGTCCCCAGTGGTTACACGGGATGTTATGTTACTGTTGCATCATAGCCTCGTCCCCAGTGGTTACACGGGATGTGATGTCACTGCTGCATCATAGCCTCGTCCCCAGTGGTTACACGGGTTGTGATGTCACTGTCATATTATGAAGATGTCGTCTGAGTAGCAGATTAGCTTTTAGGACGTTGTATCGGTGTATACCTGATATTCTGTGTATCCCATGTGATTGTTAAACAATGATTCCTACCTGTGTATTGTCTGATCTCAGAACCATGCGCCCGGTGTAGTGTATATGATAGATTGTATCGTGCGTATAGCGCTGAGGTCCTGTAGTTAATTATTTACACATGCGGAGCTCATTGAACATTTGCAGAGATGTTTCGTAAGGGATCAAGATCAATCTAGTTTCTCTGCGAGATGCTCTGCATAGCAGTATGTATCTGTAATCACGTGCAATAGTCTGCAGATCCCAGGGGGTCTGCAACTTGTCAGGGTATGGAGTAAAGGGGTGATCATCATGAGTTAGTTCATTGATCGGTATGAGCGGAGAAGGGTATCCGGATGGCTAACAGAGACTTTTTAGGTTGACAGGCAATATGCCGACACTGTATGGTTGTTTTTCAAACGGTCGACACTGGCAATGGTCAACCTTTCCATGTGTCAAGCTTATTCTTGTGTCGACTCAAGGTGCCCATACGCGGTACAATAATTGGATGCGTTTTGGACTATACTGCATCTCATGCGATGTGATCCGTAGCTAGTACAAAAGCACATACTTTCTGAACTGTGCAAAACGCACCGTGTATGGGCACCTTTACACCTTGTCTGTGACCTAGACCACAACCAGGAGCAGACACATGACTATATAATGACCACACCCATGATTATATGATGACCACACCCAGGAGCAGACGCATGATTATATGATGACCACACCCAGGAGCAGACACATGATTATATAATGACCACACCCAGGAGCAGACACATGATTATATAATGTCCACACCCAGGAGCAGACACATGATTATATAATGACCACACCCAGGAGCAGACACATGATTATATAATGACCACACCCAGGAGCAGACACATGATTATATAATGATTATGATGATATATAATATAGCATTTTGCTACCAAACTCTGCATAGGTAGAAAATGTGTCTCTGTTCCCATGCCAGTTACTGGGGGAGATGCACCAGGAATATGGCAGGAGATGGCACTATAATGGGTATAGTGGATGGTAGAAATCGCAGTACCCAGATGATACACAGAACACTAAATGATCAGGTAGTGCAAATAAAAAGCCGCCGGTAGAATTGGCGCATGGGAAATGCTAATCGGACAAGACGGATCATATTTTATTATTATCGTGAATACACAATTGTGCAGCTTCCCCTCCCCGTGTGGGACCGGACACAACGTGCGTTGTGATGTAGAGTGAATGTTCGGAATGCTGTGATCTTGCGTTTACATTACAGTTGTGGCAGATTGACCACATTTGCGCAAATGGACATCGTCTGGACGCTGTTGCCCAATCAGTAATGCCCGTCCATTGCCTCCAGACTGATGCATATTTTTAGGTGACCATTGGATGCAGCTTGGTCCAAAATGACCTGACTGTACTTTGGCTATGTCTATATGCCGACATAGCCGCCCGTGTGTGGGTGACGCAAGTACAAGTTGTCCGATATAAAAAGACCCATAGAAACAGACCCCATTCTGTGTCCAATCTGTGTAGGGGACCCGGGTGGGTAATACATTTATATGGTGGAACATTGAGTGATATTAGATAGGGACGGCAACGAGACTCTGATGTGTGATAACGAGGTATTTTCTCCAAAATGTCATAACCAAACGATTTTCATGACAAATTGTACACAGCAGCTGATCAGGGCGATGTGTAATGATTACAATATTGTATGTTTGCACCCAATCAGGATATTCTGTTCTCACTTGTGGTTCCTCCATGATCTGCAATAAAACTATTTAATAAACATCGGATCCTTGTAACCTTATTTCTTTGGTTAATAATTCAGCCCGGCAGGACGCGATGTTCCTCTATCGTCCGTGGCAATGTCCAGACGCCGTAACTGTTATTACACCATCAGATCCTATCACATAAACAGGCGACACAATCAGGGCCAATCAGTAGCACACAACTGGCGATACACTATTATTATTTTATTTAGATGGCACCTCAAGTACTTTGCAGCGCCGTACAAAGAAACAGTACAGGGAGACAAACTTAACATTACAGTAAATAAATAACAGAAATAGGAACAGGTAACAGAGCGCCACAGTTCAATACATATTACAGCTTAGATGTAAGTAGTGAGCGTACTACTAGGGGCTGGTGGTAAAAGATGGAGAGGAGGACGAAGATGGTCGCGGAGTGTGAGTATGGGAGAGCAATGAGTGACATGTGAAGAGAAGAGGGCTCTGACAACAGGAGGGAATAGGGCCCTGCTCGGAGGAGCTTACAATCTAGTAGGAAGGGGAGACAGACAGATTACAAGAGGTGCAAGCGAGGGGGTGGTGGCTAGATAGCAGGATGTAAACAGGTAAGGGGTCGGAGAACCAGCTGGTTTATGCAGTGGAAGGGTACGCTTTGATGAATAGGTGAGTTTTCAGTGCCCGTTTGAAGCTTTGTAAAGTCGGGGAGAGTCTAATGGAGCGAGTGAGTGCATTCCACTGAAGGGGTGCAGCACGGGCAAAGTCCTAGTGTGGGAAGCAGTGATCAGGGTGGAGGAGAGATGACAGTCGTCAGCCGACCGTAGAGGGCGGGAGGGTGTATGAATGGAGATGAGGTTAGAGATATAGAGGTTTCCCTCGTGGACTCCCATGAGGGAAAATAGCGGGTGGCCGTCGGGCACCCAGCTGTCGGGGTTTTGACAGTCGGGTAAACGACTGCCGGGAACCCATCCGGCTCCCATATGGATGTGGGGTGCAAAGGAGAGGGAGGAGTCAAGAGTGACACCCAGGCAGCGGAGTTGGGGAACGGGGGAGATGATGGTGTTGTTAACAGTGATAGAGATATTAGTAGGGGGCATAGCTCTGGGTGGGGGAAAAATAATAAGTTCGGTTTTGTCCATATTCAGCTTCAGAAATTGCTCGGACATCCAGGAGGAGATAGCAGAGAGGAAGTTGGAAACCTGAGAGAGAACAGTGGGGGACAGGTCAGGAGAGGAGAGGTAGATTTGGGTGTCATCCGCATAGAGGTGGTATTGGAGGCCAAAGGAGAACGGATCTCTCAGGTGGCCCCGCCAGGAAGGTGGTGAGGTGGAGCCAGAGACTAAGAAGGAACCTTGGTGAGGTAAGAAGTAAACCAGTCAAGGACAGAGCCAGAGAGGCCAATGTTTTGGAGTGTGTGGAGGAGGAGAGGGTGATCCACAGTGTCCGAGGCAGCAGAGAGGTCCAGATGGATAGCAACATATGAAATCCAGAGCAGTCACTTGTTACTAATGCTTAGAAATGAAGCACAACTCGCTCAGAGTGTATGCCCCGTAGCGATGGCGATGTGGGGTCCAGCTCGTCACCATTACCAGGCTGGATCATTCGAGCCTACAGTATAAATCAAGTCCTCACCAGAGAACAATGGCTGTGACAGATCGCTCAGCGCTGGTGCGTCGCTGTGTGCTGAGCAATAGGTACTACACTACATTGCTGGTACGTCGCTGTGTGCTAAACGATCTGTACTACACTACATCGCTGTGTGCTGAGCAATAGGTACTACCCTACATCACTGTGTGCTGAGTGATCAGTACTACACTACATCACTGTACTGAGCAATCAGTACTACACTACATCACTGTGTGCTGAGCAATCGGTACTACACTACATTGCTGGTGCGTCGCTGTGTGCTAAACGATCTGTACTACACTACATCGCTGTGTGCTGAGCAATCGGTACTACACTACATCGCTGTGTGCTGAGCAATCGGTACTACACTACATCGCTGTGTGCTGAGCAATCTGTTCTATACTACATCACTGTGCTGAGCGATCGGTACTACACTACATCGCTGTGTGCTGAGCAATAGGTACTACACTACATCGCTGTGTGCTGAGCGATCGGTACTACACTACATCACTGTGTGCTGAGCAATTGGTACTACACTACATTGCTGTGTGCTGAGCGATTGGTACTACACTACATTGCTGTGTGCTGAGCGATCGGTACTACACTACATCACTGTGTGCTGAGCGATCGGTACTACACTACATCACTGTGTGCTGAGCGATCGGTACTACACTACATTGCTGGTGCGTCACTGTGTGCTGAGCGATAGGTACTACACTACATTGCTGTGTGCTGAGCGATCGGTACTACACTACATCGCTGTGTGCTGAGCGATCGGTACTACACTACATTGCTGGTGCGTTGCTGTGTGCTGAGCGATCTGTACTACACTACATTGCTGTGTGCTGAGCAATCGATACTACACTACATCACTGTGTGCTGTGCGATCTGTACTACACTACATCGCTGTGTGCTGAGCGATCGGTACTACACTACATCACTGTGTGCTAAGCAATCGGTACTACTCTACATTGCTGTGTGCTGAGCGATCGGTACTACACTACATTGCCGGTGCGTCGCTGTGTGCTGAGCGATCTGTACTACACTACATTGCTGTGTGCTGAGCAATAGGTACTACACTACATCACCATGTGCTGTGCGATCTGTACTACACTACATCGTTGTGTGCTGAGCAATAGGTACTACAGTCACTACATCACTGTGTGCTGAGCGATCGGTACTACACTACATCACTGTGTACTGAGCAATCGGTACTACTCTACATTGCTGTGTGCTGAGCGATCGGTACTACACTACATCACTGGTTATTGAAAAGGCCAATCATCTTGTGTGTGTACAGATACATGTGTAAATAAACAACACTTTATTTTGTCAAAAAGAGGGGTTGACACCATGCGCTGCTAGTGGATAGGGGTATTTACCTTGCTGAATAGAAATGAAATGAATACTGGACACACTGTATAATTATAAGTTTATAAATGGCAACATGCAAATATACAATTTAATAAAAAACATATGCAGCTCTGATAGGTGGCTGATCTAGACACCATCATTCTGCAAATCCCAAACTTTATTTTGTCAAACAAAACATTATGTTGCTGAATTTGTTTTCCTTCCTTATGTCGCCTCCTGCTGGTTGCACATGGTTTATCACTTAGCAAATGCTGGTTTATCACTTAAATGCTGTGCTCGCCACGCTGCGGGCACGGTGGCTCGCTATGC
This sequence comes from Crinia signifera, assembly GCF_055691185.1. Lineage (NCBI taxonomy): Eukaryota > Metazoa > Chordata > Amphibia > Anura > Myobatrachidae > Crinia > Crinia signifera. The sequence continues at coordinate 5,567,108 of NC_139220.1, read as the reverse complement.
TCGCCACCTATTCTATTCTCCCTCTATGGGGGTCGTGGACCCCCATGAGGGAGAATAGCCGGTGGCTGTCGAGCCCCCGTGTGTCGGGGTTGTGACTGTCGGGATCCCGACGCCGGGTAAATGACTGTCGGGACCCCGTCCGTCACCCGTACAGTATATAAGATGATTGTGTATGTCACAGGTCTACGTCGCACTATTTTCCATAAAGAATCATCTAAATTCCATTTCTAAAAGCAGAGACACAGAAGCCGCTATTATTTTTATTACATCAGATATATAACAAGGTGGGAAGTCACAGATACATCCATGCCTACATTCTGATTGTATATACTGCTCGTCCCAATCCGAATGAGCCCCATAATATTCATACCGCTCTCTGCGCCTATATAAGCACAGCGCCAGTGACCGGTCTCATTTTCCGCTGTGGCCATGATTCAGCGTTGCGAGCAATTTTTAGCAACATTGTCAAAGCCTGCATTCGCATCTAGGGGTGATAGAGAAATGCGTGCGTCTCCAGCTGTGCGGGTGTAACTCGGTGCGGGCACATAGGATAAGTATGGCATGCGTGTAGGCAGAATTACAGGCGACTCAGAGGTGAGTATCTGCAGAGAAACCGCAGATCTCCTGTACCATGAATAAGGCTGGAGCCGCTGATAGCGCTACCGAGCGGATGTATAGCATCACTGAGCGCACAAGGGCTGCACATGGACTGACATCACTGGGCGCATGTGGGCTGGCATCACTGGGCGCATGTGGGCTGGCATCACTGGCTGCACATGGACTGACATCACTGGGCGCATATGGGCTGGCATCACTGGGTGCATGTGGGCTGGCATCACTGGCTGCACATGGACTGACATCACTGGGCGCATGTGGGCTGGCATCACTGGGTGCATGTGGGCTGGCATCACTGGGTGCATGTGGGCTGCACATGGACTGACGTCACTGGGCGCATGTGGGCTGGCATCACTGGGCGCACAAGGGCTGCACATGGACTGACGTCACTGGGCGCACAAGGGCTGCACATGGACTGACATCACTGGGCGCATGTGGGCTGGCATCACTGGGTGCACATGGACTGACATCACTGGGCGCACAAGGGCTGCACATGGACTGACATCACTGGGTGCATGTGGGCTGGCATCACTGGCTGCACATGGACTGATGTCACTGGGCGCACAAGGGCTGCACATGGACTGACGTCACTGGGCGCACAAGGGCTGCACATGGACTGACATCACTGGGCGCATGTGGGCTGGCATCACTGGGCGCATGTGGGCTGGCATCACTGGGTGCACATGGACTGACATCACTGGGCGCACAAGGGCTGCACATGGACTGATGTCACTGGGCGCATGTGGGCTGGCATCACTGGGTGCATGTGGGCTGGCATCACTGGCTGCACATGGACTGATGTCACTGGGCGCACATGGACTGACATCACTGGGCGCATGTGGGCTGGCATCACTGGGCGCATGTGGGCTGGCATCACTGGGCGCATGTGGGCTGGCATCACTGGGCGCATGTGGTCTGGCATCACTGGGTGCATGTGGGCTGGCATCACTGGCTGCACATGGACTGACATCACTGGGCGCACAAGGGCTGCACATGGACTGACATCACTGGGCGCACAAGGGCTGCACATGGACTGACATCACTGGGCGCACAAGGGCTGCACATGGACTGACATCACTGGGCGCACAAGGGCTGCACATGGACTGACATCACTGGGCGCACAAGGGCTGCACATGGACTGACGTCACTGGGTGCACAAGGGCTGCACATGGACTGACGTCACTGGGTGCACAAGGGCTGCACATGGACTGACGTCACTGGGCGCACAAGGGCTGCACATGGACTGACATCACTGGGCGCACAAGGGCTGCACATGGACTGACATCACTGGGCGCATGTGGGCTGGCATCACTGGCTGCACATGGACTGACATCACTGGGCGCACAAGGGCTGCACATGGACTGACATCACTGGGTGCACAAGGGCTGCACATGGACTGACATCACTGGGTGCACAAGGGCTGCACATGGACTGACATCACTGGGTGCACAAGGGCTGCACATGGACTGACGTCACTGGGCGCACAAGGGCTGCACATGGACTGACATCACTGGGTGCACAAGGGCTGGACATGGACTGACATCACTGGGTGCACAAGGGCTGCACATGGACTGACATCACTGGGTGCACAAGGGCTGCACATGGACTGACATCACTGGGCGCACAAGGGCTGCACATGGACTGACATCACTGGGTGCACAAGGGCTGCACATGGACTGACATCACTGGGTGCACAAGGGCTGCACATGGACTGACATCACTGGGCGCACAAGGGCTGCACATGGACTGACGTCACTGGGCGCACAAGGGCTGCACATGGACTGACATCACTGGGCTCATGTGGGCTGGCATCACTGGGCGCATGTGGGCTGGCATCACTGGGTGCATGTGGGCTGGCATCACTGGGTGCACATGGACTGATGTCACTGGGCGCACATGGACTGACATCACTGGGCGCATGTGGGCTGGCATCACTGGGCGCATGTGGGCTGGCATCACTGGGCGCATGTGGGCTGGCATCACTGGGCGCATGTGGGCTGGCATCACTGGGTGCATGTGGGCTGGCATCACTGGCTGCACATGGACTGACATCACTGGGCGCACAAGGGCTGCACATGGACTGACATCACTGGGCGCACAAGGGCTGCACATGGACTGACGTCACTGGGTGCACAAGGGCTGCACATGGACTGACGTCACTGGGTGCACAAGGGCTGCACATGGACTGACGTCACTGGGCGCACATGGACTGACATCACTGGCTGCACATGGACTGATGTCACTGGGCGCACATGGACTGACATCACTGGGCGCATGTGGGCTGGCATCACTGGGTGCATGTGGGCTGGCATCACTGGCTGCACATGGACTGACATCACTGGGCGCACAAGGGCTGCACATGGACTGACATCACTGGGCGCACAAGGGCTGCACATGGACTGACGTCACTGGGTGCACAAGGGCTGCACATGGACTGACGTCACTGGGTGCACAAGGGCTGCACATGGACTGACGTCACTGGGCGCACATGGACTGACATCACTGGCTGCACATGGACTGATGTCACTGGGCGCACATGGACTGACATCACTGGGCGCATGTGGGCTGGCATCACTGGGTGCATGTGGGCTGGCATCACTGGCTGCACATGGACTGACATCACTGGGCGCACAAGGGCTGCACATGGACTGACGTCACTGGGTGCACAAGGGCTGCACATGGACTGACGTCACTGGGTGCACAAGGGCTGCACATGGACTGACGTCACTGGGCGCACAAGGGCTGCACATGGACTGACATCACTGGGTGCACATGGACTGACATCACTGGGCGCACAAGGGCTGCACATGGACTGACATCACTGGGCGCATATGGGCTGGCATCACTGGGTGCATGTGGGCTGGCATCACTGGCTGCACATGGACTGACATCACTGGGCGCATATGGGCTGGCATCACTGGGTGCATGTGGGCTGGCATCACTGGCTGCACATGGACTGACATCACTGTGCGCATATGGGCTGGCATCACTGGGTGCATGTGGGCTGGCATCACTGGCTGCACATGGACTGACATCACTGGGCGCATATGGGCTGGCATCACTGGGCGCATGTGGGCTGGCATCACTGGGTGCATGTGGGCTGGCATCACTGGCTGCACATGGACTGATGTCACTGGGCGCACATGGACTGACATCACTGGGCGCATGTGGGCTGGCATCACTGGGCGCATGTGGGCTGGCATCACTGGGCGCATGTGGGCTGGCATCACTGGCTGCACATGGACTGACGTCACTGGGCACACAAGGGCTGCACATGGACTGACATCACTGGGCGCACATGGACTGACATCACTGGGTGCATTTGGACTGGCATCACTGGGTGCATGTGGGCTGGCATCACTGGGTGCATGTGGGCTGGCATCACTGGGTGCACATGGACTGACGTCACTGGATGCACAAGGGCTGCACATGGACTGATGTCACTGGGTGCATGTGGGCTGGCATCACTGGGCGCATGTGGGCTGGCATCACTGGCTGCACATGGACTGACGTCACTGGGCGCACAAGGGCTGCACATGGACTGACATCACTGGGCGCACAAGGGCTGCACATGGACTGACATCACTGGGCGCACAAGGGCTGCACATGGACTGACATCACTGGGCGCACAAGGGCTGCACATGGACTGACATCACTGGGTGCACAAGGGCTGCACATGGACTGACATCACTGGGTGCACAAGGGCTGCACATGGACTGACATTAATGGGTGCACAAGGGCTGCACATGGACTGACATCACTGGGTGCACAAGGGCTGCACATGGACTGACATCACTGGGCGCACAAGGGCTGCACATAGACTGACATCACTGGGCGCACAAGGGCTGGACATGGACTGACATCACTGGGTGCACAAGGGCTGCACATAGACTGACATCACTGGGCGCACAAGGGCTGCACATGGACTGACATCACTGGGTGCACAAGGGCTGCACATGGACTGACATTAATGGGTGCACAAGGGCTGCACATAGACTGACATCACTGGGCGCACAAGGGCTGCACATGGACTGACATCACTGGGCGCACAAGGGCTGGACATGGACTGACATCACTGGGTGCACAAGGGCTGCACATAGACTGACATCACTGGGCGCACAAGGGCTGCACATGGACTGACATCACTGTGTGCACAAGGGCTGCACATGGACTGACGTCACTGGATGCACAAGGGCTGCACATGGACTGACATCACTGGGTGCACAAGGGCTGCACATAGACTGACATCACTGGGTGCACAAGGGCTGCACATAGACTGACATCACTGGGTGCACAAGGGCTGGACATGGACTGGCATCACTGGGCGCACAAGGGCTGGACATGGACTGACATCACTGGGTGCACAAGGGCTGCACATAGACTGACATCACTGGGCGCACAAGGGCTGCACATGGACTGACATTAATGGGTGCACAAGGGCTGCACATGGACTGACATCACTGGGCGCACAAGGGCTGCACATAGACTGACATCACTGGGTGCACAAGGGCTGGACATGGACTGGCGTCACTGGGCGCACAAGGGCTGCACATAGACTGACATCACTGGGCGCACAAGGGCTGCACATGGACTGACATCACTGGGTGCACAAGGGCTGCACATGGACTGACGTCACTGGGTGCACAAGGGCTGCACATGGACTGACATCACTGGGTGCACAAGGGCTGCACATAGACTGACATCACTGGGCGCACAAGGGCTGCACATAGACTGACATCACTGGGCGCACAAGGGCTGCACATGGACTGACATCACTGGGCGCACAAGGGCTGCACATGGACTGGCGTCACTGGGCGCACAAGGGCTGCACATGGACTGACATCACTGGGTGCACAAGGGCTGCACATGGACTGACATCACTGGGTGCACAAGGGCTGCACATAGACTGACATCACTGGGCGCACAAGGGCTGCACATAGACTGACGTCACTGGGTGCACAAGGGCTGCACATGGACTGACATCACTGGGCGCACAAGGGCTGCACATGGACTGACATCACTGGATGCACAAGGGCTGCACATGGACTGACATCACTGGGTGCACAAGGGCTGCACATAGACTGACGTCACTGGGTGCACAAGGGCTGCACATAGACTGACATCACTGGGTGCACAAGGTCTGCACAAGGACTGACATCCCTGGGTGCACAAGGGCTGCACATGGACTGACATCACTGGGCGCACAAGGTCTGCACATGGACTGACATCACTGGGTGCACAAGGGCTGCACATGGACTGACGTCACTGGGTGCACAAGGGCTGCACATGGACTGACATCACTGGGCGCACAAGGGCTGCACATAGACTGACATCACTGGGTGCACAAGGTCTGCACAAGGACTGACATCCCTGGGTGCACAAGGGCTGCACATGGACTGACATCACTGGGCGCACAAGGTCTGCACATGGACTGACATCACTGGGTGCACAAGGGCTGCACATGGACTGACATCACTGGGCGCACAAGGTCTGCACATGGACTGACATCACTGGGCGCACAAGGTCTGCACATGGACTGACATCACTGGGTGCACAAGGGCTGCACATGGACTGACGTCACTGGGCGCACAAGGGCTGCACGGGGGCTGACGTCACTAGGCGCACAAGGGCTGCACATAGACTGACATCACTGGGTGCACAAGGGCTGCACATGGACTGACATCACTGGGTGCACAATGGCTGCACATGGACTGACATCACTGGGCGCACAAGGGCTGCACATGGACTGACGTCACTGGGCGCACAAGGGCTGCACATGGACTGACATCACTGGGTGCACAAGGGCTGCACATAGACTGACATCACTGGGCGCACAAGGGCTGCACATGGACTGACATCACTGGGTGCACAAGGGCTGCACATGGACTGGCATCACTGGGTGCACAAGGGCTGCACATGGACTGGCATCACTGGGTGCACAAGGGCTGCACATAGACTGACATCACTGGGTGCACAAGGGCTGCACATAGACTGACATCACTGGGCGCACAAGGGCTGACATCACTGGGCACACAAGGGCTGCACATGGACTGACATCACTGGGTGCACAAGGGCTGCACATAGACTGACATCACTGGGTGCACAAGGGCTGCACATAGACTGACATCACTGGGTGCACAAGGGCTGCACATGGACTGGCATCACTGGGTGCACAAGGGCTGCACATAGACTGACATCACTGGGTGCACAAGGGCTGCACATGGACTGACATCACTGGGTGCACAAGGGCTGCACATGGACTGACATCACTGGGCGCACAAGGGCTGCACATGGACTGACATCACTGGGCGCATGTGGGCTGGCATCACTGGGTGCACAAGGGCTGCACATGGACTGACATCACTGGGCGCACAAGGGCTGCACATGGACTGACATCACTGGGCGCATGTGGGCTGGCATCACTGGGCGCACAAGGGCTGCACATGGACTGACATCACTGGGTGCACAAGGGCTGCACATGGACTGGCATCACTGGGTGCACAAGGGCTGCACATGGACTGACGTCACTGGGTGCACAAGGGCTGCACATGGACTGGCATCACTGGGTGCACAAGGGCTGCACATGGACTGGCGTCACTGGGCGCACAAGGGCTGCACATGGACTGACATCACTGGGTGCACAAGGGCTGCACATGGACTGGCGTCACTGGGCGCACAAGGGCTGCACATAGACTGACATCACTGGGCGCACAAGGGCTGCACATGGACTGGCGTCACTGGGCGCACAAGGGCTGCACATAGACTGACATCACTGGGCGCACAAGGGCTGCACATAGACTGACGTCACTGGGTGCACAAGGGCTGCACATGGACTGACATCACTGGGTGCACAAGGGCTGCACATGGACTGGCGTCACTGGGCGCACAAGGGCTGCACATGGACTGACATCACTGGGTGCACAAGGGCTGCACATGGACTGGCGTCACTGGGCGCACAAGGGCTGCACATGGACTGACATCACTGGGCGCACAAGGGCTGCACATGGACTGGCGTCACTGGGCGCACAAGGGCTGCACATAGACTGACATCACTGGGCGCACAAGGGCTGCACATGGACTGACATCACTGGGCGCACAAGGGCTGCACATAGACTGACATCACTGGGTGCACAAGGGCTGCACATGGACTGACATCACTGGGTGCACAAGGGCTGCACATGGACTGACGTCACTGGGTGCACAAGGGCTGCACATGGACTGACATCACTGGGTGCACAAGGGCTGCACATAGACTGACATCACTGGGTGCACAAGGGCTGCACATGGACTGACATCACTGGGTGCACAAGGGCTGCACATGGACTGACATCACTGGGTGCACAAGGGCTGCACATGGACTGACATCACTGGGTGCACAAGGGCTGCACATGGACTGACATCACTGGGTGCACAAGGGCTGCACATGGACTGACATCACTGGGTGCACAAGGGCTGCACATAGACTGACATCACTGGGTGCACAAGGGCTGCACATGGACTGACAAATACACCAGGAAAATGAAGTGTATTTTCCTGGAGTATCTGACGGCAATTATCGGCCGTTTACCGCTAATTAGTGGCCGTATTAAAATGCTTAGTAAATTAGGAATTACCATTCTTTTGAAAGTAGTAGTCTATTGATGGTGTATACATTCGTATTTGTTAATACAAATACGAATGTGCCATCAATACGAATTGCCGTATTTTCGGGATAGTAAATCCCGAAAATACCAATGTGAAAAAAATAGTTTCCTTTAGTAAATTTCCCGCACAATTTCTAGGTATACAAGCACTAGGCCTAATACTAATAGTCGACAGTGACTAAATCAACACCTAAGAATGGTCGACATACCCTAGCTCGACATTGACAGAGGGTTGACATGGATTAGATCAACATAAGTTTTTCACATTAGTCTCACTCTATGTCCGCTTGGATAGTAAAGTATGAAAACCCACCTTTAAAGGAAAAAAATAGTGAAAAACTCATGTTGAACATATTTATTTCAACCATGTCTACCTTAATCTTGCGTCGGGTGTGGTATGACTCAACGACAGTCGGTATCCCGACTGCCTGGCCAGCGCAACAAAGCCTCTTGCGGGCTCGCTGCGTTCGCCACCTATTCTATTCTCCCTCTATGGGGGTCGTGGAATAGCCGCCGGCCGTCGGGAACCCGGCCGTCGGTGTTTTAACAGTCGGGATTAGGGATGCCAATCCCGGGGCATTTTTTCAATCCCGGATTTCGGGATTGAAAAATGCTCAATCCCGGGATTCTCGGGATCCCGGGATTGGCATCCCTAAAAGAAAAACATGCCCTGTCCACCCGTTTAATCGACATGGCAGGGGGGGGGGGTGGACATGGTCGGGCATCGACAACAAGGGGTGGGCATCGACATGGGGGGCGGGCATCGACATGGGCGGGCGGACAGAGCAGCGCTGCGGGGGTGCCTGCTGCAGCCCCGCAGATTACCTTACATAGGCGGGCTGGAGTGGGGCACATAGCGCTGCGGACGGTGAAGCTTGCAGGAGGGGAGGTCAGTGCGGCCGGAAGCAGTCACCTGTGATAGGCTGCTGTGGCCTGCGCAGCGTGACAGTCAGAGGTCACGCTGTGCAGGCCGCACGCCGGGGTCTGGAACAGCCGGGCAGCTTCAGAGCGGGTGCTCAGAAGCTGCTCGGCATTAGACTGCGTGCGCAGTCTAATCCCGAAATCCCGGGATTGGATACTCCAATCCCGGGATTGAAATCCCGGACATTTTGGGGCCAAATCCCGGGATTGGCCACCCTAGTCGGGATACCGACGTCAGGTTAATGACTGTCGGGATCCGGACTGTCGGGACCCCGTCCGGCACCCTCTTGCGTCAACCTTCAGTCATTGTCCCCGCCGACCGCACTGCCCTGCCGGTGTTCTAAAAAATTTATTTGAGCCCCTTGGAATTTACTAATATAATACTGGTAGCTAATTCCTTATCATCACCAGCGCGTACACCGGTACGTGGTCGACGTTTCACTGGTTTTTCACATTTTTTTCCCATCTTGTATATTATGCACCTATTATAGTGCACTAATGCAGTGCTCATTGTTATACCAGTCATGCACACACACAGTGTATATATATATATATATATATATGCAGCTTATATTGCTGTGTTACCGCTTCACACTGTCTACTGATGCTGCTGCTTTACTTCCACTTGTGTAGAAGCTGCCATTGTCTCTGACTCCTGTTGCCGTGGTATCATTTCCGGTCAGGTGACCAGAAGTGGGCGGAGCGAGCTTGAATGCAGGCCGGGCGACACTTTCCTGCTCCCCCTGCCCTCCCGGCTCAGATGGTACGTCCCGTCAGCCGGAACATTCGCGAAAGAGGATATAGACCGAGCGGCGTCCGGGCCCCGCCCTGTGCGAATGGCAGCAGCTGCAGTACTTCCCAGGCTGTGGATGTAGCCGTGGATCACGTGACACTGTGCAAACTATTGGGGACTATTCGGGGGGTGGGTTGGGTAAGTGTGTGTTTATTAAATGTTTGTATTGCGTTTATGTCCTGAGGAATAGGACACGTTCCCCGAAACGTAGTCTTGTATTAAAGGGTGTTTTACATTGTTAGTAGTCTCCTAGTTCTACCTTCATCTTTGCTGGATATATATCTATAGATGTGTGTGTGCATATATTATCTATATAGATGTATAGATAAATATCTATAATGGACATCTCGTGGTGGCACCCAATTTCAATAAGGAGTCAAACACATGTCGTAAGCGTCAACGTTTAGAGGCTTTTTATTGCGCCTCTTTGTCAGGACATACAAGTCAAGGGGGACAATCCCCCCGTTTTGCTACAGGTTGGGATAATTTGGTCTACAGCATGATGGTCGACACCATTAGGTCGACATGGGAAAAGGTCAACATGGTTCTAGGTTGAAAGGTTATTAGTTCGACAGGTCATTAGTTCACAGGTCATTAATTCGACAATGTCTAGGTAAACAGTGAAAAGGTCGACATGGGGTTTTTCACAGGTTTTTTTACCTGAATGTCAACACAGTCGACATGGACACAGTTTAAAGTGCACCGCATCCCCTCGCGATGCGTCGGGCCTCGATGCGCTCGGCACACTACTTTATTCTCCCACCACACCCTAGTGGATGGTAGGGCATGAAATACCACCTGTCGGCACATGTCGGCTCAAAAAACGGTGAAAAACCCCATGTCGACCTTTTGACTGTCGACCTAGACAGTGTCGAACTAATGACCTGTCGGACTAATGACCTGTCGACCTTTTCATATGTTGACCTAGAATCATCTCGACCTTTTCGTGTCGACCTAATGACTGTCTACCATCATGCTGTAGACCAAATGACCGCACCCCCTCTGCTACCCTGCCACTCAGCTTCCCCGCAGCCTCTCCTGCCCGGCCACTCATCTACCCAGCTCTACTGTACAGCCACTCAGCTTCCCTGCATCCCCTCTGCTACCCGGCCACTCAGCTTCCCCGCAGCCTCTCCTGCCCGGCCACTCATCTACCCAGCTCTACTGTACAGCCACTCAGCTTCCCTGCATCCCCTCTGCTACCCGGCCACTCAGCTTCCCCGCAGCCTCTCCTGCCCGGCCACTCATCTACCCAGCTCTACTGTACAGCCACTCAGCTTCCCCGCATCCCCTCTGCTACCCGGCCACTCAGCTTCCCCGCAGCCTCTCCTGCCCGGCCACTCATCTACCCAGCTCTACTGTACAGCCACTAGCAATGCAAATGAACATTTACAATTGTTTGTATAATACAATAAAATAGCTTGGTGGTAAGGCATCGATAACAATGAGGTATTAATATTATATATATATTGACAATTTGTTTTACCTGTTACAGGTTGAGTATCCCCTATCCGAAATGCTCGGGACCACGAGCATTCCGGATAGGGGAATTTTTCGGTTTTTGGAATATATTTTTTAAAGCATACTTACCTGTCCCCTGATGGTGTCCGGTGGTCCCTCGGCGTCCACAGCAGGCCTCCGGCATCTTCTCTGGGTCTCCAGCGGTCCCAGGAATGCATTGCGCGAGTGTGCGCGCGCATCGGTGACGTCACCGGCGCGCGCGCACACTCGCGCAATGCATTCCTGGGACCGCTGGAGACCCTGGAGAAGATGCCGGAGACCTGCTGTGGACGCCCGGGGACTTGGTAAGTATGAAAAGAGGGTTAGGGGGTTAAAAAAAAAAAAATTCGAATGATTCCAAAAACCACGGTTTTTGGAATAATTCGGATAAGGGATGTCCGGATACCGGATACTCAACCTGTATCATTATTCTCTATAAATATACAATTACAATAAAATAGAGTACATTATGAAAAATCGAGCATAAATATTTGAAGTGGTTTTTTTTACCAATGAATCAATTAATTATATAGAGCTGGGGGCCCGGAGCCTTAAGGAGACGCTAGTCAAGTGTAAAATTAAGGATTTAAGACAATGGGTGAGAGAATCAGAAAGTGAGAGATTTGGTAAGAAATCTCCAGTTTTTTTAAAGCAGCAATCATTTACACTTCAAAATCAAACTGGTTTTGCAGTGTAAATGATTGCCGCTTTAAAAAAACTGGAGATTTTTATACCAAATCTCTCACTTTCTGATTCTCTCATCCTATTAAATCTCACCCAGTGTGTCAGTCTGCAGTGCTGGCGTATGTAGCCCCACCCCCTTGCGGCTGTTTACCCCAATCCGCGGGTCGGCGGTGAGGAGGTGGAGCCAACATGACACACCTGTAATGTAATTGTCATGTTGGCCCCGCCCCTCACTACCGACCCGCAAATTGTGCGATTGGAGCCTGGTGACAATGCATACTTAGCATTGAGACATTGCTGTGATAAATAAAAAGTTTATTATATTGATGTAGTGCTGCTTCTAAATTGGAATTATATATATTTAAAATTTATTTTTTTCCCTGACAATTACTATGTCTATTCTGTTGTAGTCATGGATCGTACTATTGCACCATTGCCTGAACTATTAACACCAGAAATAACATTAAAGGACAATACAAATTCATCTGATCCGTGTAATAATAAGGTAACCCACTGATCACCTCTGGTTGTCTTATGGGGATTACAATATTTAATATCATTAAAGGTTTTTTCCTGATTAGATTCGTTATTCAAATAAATTAAACTTCCAACACAAACAACTAAACACTGATTTATTGTAACCTGTTTTTACATTTTTTTAGTAACTATTTTCGCCAACGACCCTATTTGTGAATTGTGTATTTTATTTAGTTTTTATTTATCAACATTAGTTTACATTGAAATTGTAATTTTATAATTGATATGTTAAGAAATTAGTTTCACTGCGGCCTATCTTAAACTCGTTTAATGCCAACTTACATTTGCGGCCCCAATATATGAGATATGGTTGATAAAACCGACATCACATCATGTGGTAAAACGGATTCGTTATGAAATACCGACGATCAAAATATCGACAGCTATTGACCGACGATCAAAATCCCCACATGGTCAAAATACCGACATTTAAAATTACAACAAGGTCAAAATACCGACATTTAAAATTCCGTCAAGGTCAAAATACTGACATATAGAATGTAGACATGGACACAGTTGGAAGTCAACCGCAGCCCCTCGCATCGCTCGATTCGCTCGTAATGCTTCAGGCACACTATTTTATTCTCCCACCACGGCCTAGTGGATGGTAGGGCATGAAATACCGCCTGTCGGCACATGTCGGCTCAAAAAACAGTGAAAAAACCCATGTCGACCGCGACCTGACGACCGAAAGTCATGTAGACTTTTTCACCTGTCTACATTCTATATGTCGCTATTTTGACCATGTCTGGATTTGAAATGATGGTATTTTGACCTTGTCGGTATTTTGACCTTGTCGGGATTTTAAATGTCGGTATTTTGACCTCGTCAGGATTTTGACCTTGTCAGGATTTTGACCGTCGGTCAATGGTTGTCGGTATTTTGACCGTTGGGATTTTGACTCCAAAGGTGGTTGTTATAAGTGTTCTGTGGTGGTTGTGTTACGTGCAATGATATGGCCTTACAGAAGGTATTCATTGACGTGTACCTCAAGGTATGTGATGTACTCAAGACAGGGGTAAGAAACTGCTCCAACTTGAAAGTAAATGGATTCATGTGCGCGGTCATACAGTCAGTCTGGGAGGTCTGAAGGAATCTTTAAACTTATGGTGTGTACACACGGTGAGATTCCCTTTCTATTCGACTTAAGATTCGATTGCTTTGCAATCTTTGCTATCTCTGTACTATTTACATACAATTCATACAATCTGCATTAGATTTGCACTATATAGTCATTGCTGCCCTTTCTATTTCGCTATCCGAAATGTGCGGAACGGGAGCGCGCTTCGTATCGGGATTGAAAGGTTAAAAAACCTGTTCATTCCCCATGCGATGTACTGTATATGCGATCGATGCGATTTAGACTAAATCTCCCCGTGTGTACACAGCTTAGGCTGTTTTTTTGTAAGTATTTTGCTTTTTGTGTTTGGACTATTTCTCTGACATGCAGCAGGGACCACTGGAATCACTTCGGGTATTAGAGCTGGGAATGCTGGGAGCTAGGCACGTCTTAATATTAATTAGGGGATACTGGCTCCTCCCCTCTAAGACCCACAATCCCCCAGTGAGAAAATTGTGCCAGGGAGTTAGGTCACAGTTTTTTCTGCTCCTGCACATTTTTCAAGCTTTTTGCTCTATTTTTTTACAAGAGTACTTTTCTCTTGGTAGCTATTGTGAATCCCTTCCCCACCTATTTAAAGGTGTGGGTCCGGGTATTCAGCGCCCCTGGAGATCCAGGTCGTCAGTCAGGACCTCATTAAAGGTGCCTGCCTGCACGGGTTCCGTGTTCCTGCCGCCCCTCCAGCAAAGGGGCCGCCAGTCACGAAGTGGAAGCCTCCGGTGGTGAGTAATGCGCTGAGCGCACTTTCCACACGCCGTCCCCTGCTCTCCGTCTGCCGCGCTGTGCGTTGTTCCTCTGCAGCGTTGTGAGGCGCCGCCATCTTGCGGACGGCGCGTCCTCGTGTACAGGTCCCACTCGGCAGAACTAAGTGCCGGAGGCATTACACGGAGGAGCGCTAGCAAGCGGGTGGCTCTGGACGCTGTCAGGTCTGTACAGGCTGGCTAGGTAAGAGGGAGAGGGGACTCGCTATTCAACGGAGGCGGGCATGGCGCGGCCATTACGCAGATACACAGTAAGGCTGACTCTTTCCTGTTCACAGGTGACTGCAGCTTAGAAGGCTCTGAAAAAGGTTTATTACGGACACAGTGTTTTGCGCTGTATTGGTCTTGGTGTTAACAGGGCTCATTCTCCTCCAGGTCTCACAGAACCCTGAGGTTTTTGGCTTGTGAGAGGTGTATCTGTACTCAGTGTGTGTGTGTGTGTAAGATCCTGTATCGCGCGCTGTTATTGGACCGGGCGAGCAGGGATCATGACGGGCAAGTCCAAAGCCTCTCAGAAGGTTTTTGCTTGTACTGTTTGTACAGCAAAGTTTTCTCAATACACAGCTGAGGGTAATGCCACTGTTTGTCAGTCATGTTCAGGTGCTGAATCTGCATCACTGGCGGGGTCTCAGGCGCCCCAGTGGGCCTCAACCTTGGTAGGTACTATGTCCAAGCTCACTTCTGAGTTGGCGCTGGCTCGCAGAGCTGAGCCTTCGTGGGCTACAGCCCTC
Organism: Crinia signifera; assembly: GCF_055691185.1. NCBI lineage: Eukaryota > Metazoa > Chordata > Amphibia > Anura > Myobatrachidae > Crinia > Crinia signifera. The sequence goes on along the minus strand of NC_139220.1, from coordinate 5,551,803 downwards.
GCAAGGTCTGTGGAGGGGTTAGCTAGCTCCATGAGCAGACCAGAGAGGCCCTCTACATCCACCAATAAGCGACCTTATCAGGCTCTTATTGTGGAGGATGATTTAGATGAGGAACAGGATCCATTTCATGAAATGGAGGATGGTGAATGGGAAGAGGTTCAGGATGCCATTCCTGAGGGAGAGCCGACACCTTTAGGTATAGAGGCTCTTATTATGGCGGTAAAGGAGGTGCTTCGTTTACCGGAGGATCCTAGACCAGAGCCGCAGGAGTTTGATCTGTTTGGCGGGGTTCAGAAAACGTCAGTGGTCTTTCCCTGTCCAAATCAGGATCAGCTTGTGGCAGCATGGAAGAACCCGGACAAACGGTTCCAGATTCCCAGACGTTTTCCTTCTCTGTATCCCTTTGAGCCAGCCGCTCTAAGCAAGTGGGAAACTCCACCGCCTGTGGACACCTCAGTTTCCCGGCTGTCCAAGAAGACGACACTGCCAGTCCCTGGGGCTTCGGCCTTGAAGGATCCTTCAGATAGAAAGATGGAGGCTACCCTCAAGGCCATTTATGTAGCAGCAGGGACTCAACTCAGACCGGCTATAGTTTCGGCCTGGGTAAATAGGGCAAATGTCAAATGGGCGGAGTTAATCATTGAGGAGTTGGAAGCCGGTATACCTATGGAGGAGCTACGCCGCCTAGCCGAACACATTAAGGAGTCGGCTATGTTCTTAGGAGAGGCTGCTAAGGATGTATCCTTAATTTCTTCTAGAATCTCAGCTAGCGCCATTTCTGCGCGGCGAGCTCTCTGGATTCGCTCTTGGCAGGCGGATGCGGAATCTAAAAGGGCTGTGGAGGGACTTCCCTTTTCTGGGGACATCCTCTTCGGGCCTGAATTAGACAAATGGATCTCATAGGCGACGGGGGGAAAGTCGGCCTTCCTACCGTCTGCAACTCCTCCCCCTCCTAGGCGACAGTTCGCAGGTCCGTCCTTTCAGTCCTTTCGGACCCAGCGCCCCTTTCGGGGCAGAGGAAGAGGCTTCCAGTCGTCCAGAGGTTCCAGGGCCAGAGCCCGTCCCCAGGCTGCTCCAAGAGTCCAGGACCCTAAGCCCCAGCAGAAGCCGGTGGCATGACGGTTTACCAGCTTCCGTCAATATTTTACCGGTAGGTGCCCGTCTGTTGGCCTTCAGAACCCAATGGTTCTCCCTGTCGGAGGATCCTTGGGTTCGCAGGGTAGTTTCAGAGGGGTACCGAATTCAGTTCGATTCCACTCCTCCGGTACGGTTCTTCACAACAGCTCTACCAGCAGCTCAGGAAAAGAGAGCGAGCCTGCTAGAGGCCATTCGGATCTTGCTGGAGGCTCAGGTCATCATGCCGGTCCCAGCAGCTCAGAGGAACACAGGGTACTACTCAACCCTCTTTGTAGTCCCCAAGCCGGATGGGTCAGTCAGGCCCATTCTCAACCTGAAGCCTTTGAATCTGTTAGTCTCTTATCAACCATTCAAGATGGAATCAATCCACTCAGTGATTGCCTCGTTGGAGCCAGGGGAGTACATGATATCCTTGGATATCAAAGATGCTTACCTACACATCCCGATTTGGATTTCTCACCAGGCCTTTCTCCGTTTTGCCATCGGTCGGGATCATTTTCAGTTCAGGGCTCTGCCCTTCGGATTATCGTCAGCGCCCAGAGTATTCACCAAAACTCTATCAGTGGCCATCGCATACCTCAGATGTCAGGGGGTGACCATAATCCCCTATTTGGACGATCTCCTAATCAAGGCCCCAACGAGGGAGTTACTGGAGAGTCAGGCGAGGTTAACTACTCAGACGCTCACCAGCCTGGGGTGGATAATGAATTTCAAGAAATCCTCTCTAGTCCCATCCAGGAGGATCTTGTTTCTAGGTCTTTGGCTAGACACGGAGGCTCTGAGAATCTACCTGCCGGAGGACAAGATCCAGGCGATCTTGCTCTTGGTTCAGAGGATCTTACGTCCACAAAAGATCAGCCTTCACCTGTGCACGCAGCTTCTAGGGAAGATGGTGGCAGCTTTCCCAGCTCTGACGTGGGGACGTTTCCACTCAAGACCGTTTCAGTGGGATCTTCTCAGGAAGGGTGCGGGCTCGCACCTGAATCTTCACAGAAGGATCCACTTGTCGGCCGAGGCGAGACATTCACTACTGTGGTGGCGACACAGGAGGAACTTGATAGAGGGTCGTCTGTTTGCAGTCCAGGACTGGATTGTGTTGACGACGGACGCAAGCCTCCGCGGCTGGGGTGCCGTAGTACTTCACCTCTGTCTCCAGGGCAGGTGGGACCTGCAGGAAAGTCACTTGTCCATCAATGTCTTGGAGATCAAAACCATATACAATGCTCTGCTGGAGGCTCAGGAATTCCTTCAGGGTCAACACGTAAAAATAAGATCGGACAATGCCACGGCAGTCGCCTATGTGAACAGGCAGGGCGGCACGAGAAGCAGCATGGCCATGAAGGAGGTAAGGAAGATCCTTCAGTGGGCGGAACGGTCAGGAGTAATTCTGCTGGCGGTATTCCTTCCAGGTCGGGAAAATCTAGAGGCCGATTTCCTCAGCAGGGAGGACCTACACCCAGGCGAGTGGTCTCTCAACCCCGAGGTGTTTTGAGAGCTCACCGACAGATGGGGAGTTCCCGAGGTGGACCTGATGGTGTCTCGGAAGAACCATCAGCTACCAGCATACGTGGCACGTACAAGAGACCCTCAGGCCATAGCGGCAGACGCTCTGTCAACGCCGTGGGAGTTCAGATTTGTCTATCTGTTCCCTCCACTTCAACTTCTGGGCCAGGTACTGAAGAGACTCAAGAGGGAACCAGTGCAGGCTATTCTCATAGCGCCCTGGTGGCCTCGCAGAACGTGGTTCTCAGACATCCAGAAGTTACTGGCAGACGAGCCAGTTCGGTTGCCCCTCAGACTGGATCTTCTTCTACAAGGACCCTTTTTTCATCAGAATCTGCCACAGCTGCATTTGACGGCGTGGCTGTTGAGACCGAGGTCTTGCGGGAGAAGGGAATTCCAAGAGCTGAAATTCCTACGATGTTAAGGGCCCGAAAGCCCGCCTCAGCAGCGCATTATCACAGAATATGGCGCTCATATGCGGGCTGGTGCAAGTCTAAGGGCTGGCCATTCCGGGTCTTCAGGTTGTCCCGCCTTCTGTTGTTCTTACAGAGAGGGTTGGACGGTGGTCTGAGACTGGGTTCGCTTAAGGTCCAGGTCTCAGCCCTGTCCGTCCTCTTTCAGAAAAGATTGGCCCTCATGCCTGAGGTGCAAACATTCTTTCAGGGGGTTCTTCGGGTCCAGCCTCCCTTCGTACCCCCCACAGCTCCTTGGGATCTGGATTTGGTACTGGCCTTCTTGAGGTCTGAGACCTTTGAGCCACTGGACAGGGTGGAACTGAAGTTCTTGTGCTGGAAGACAGTGCTTTTGCTAGCCCTGGCCTCAGCTCGCCGGGTTTCGGAGCTGAGTGCTCTGTCCTGTAAGCCTCCGTATTTAATTTTCCACGAGGACAGAGCAGAACTGCGTACCCGGGCCGGGTTCCTTCCGAAGGTGGTATCCTCATACCACATTAACCAGCCTATTGTGGTGCCGGCTTTCCAGGGAGATTCTCCGGAACAATCCTCTTTGGACGTGGTCAGGGCTCTTCGGATTTACGTCAATAGAACCAGGTCTATACGCAAATCGGATTCCTTATTTGTTCTCTATGACGCTTTCCGCAGGGGGTGGCCTGCGTCTAAACAGACAATTGCACGATGGATCAAGTGGACGATCCGCAGTGCTTATCTTCAGGCGGGACAGGTGCCCCCTGTCTCCTTGACGGCGCACTCTACCAGATCGGTGAGTACGTCGTGGGCCGCTGAGAGAGGGGCTTCTATCTCTCAGCTGTGCAGAGCGGCCACTTGGTCGTCTCAGAACACGTTTGTAAAATTTTACCAGTTCGATACCTTTGCCGCTTCGGCTTCGACTTTCGGTCGTCTGGTTCTGCAGAATCCTCAGCACTCTCCCTCCCGGGGCTTGGTCTTTGGAACCTCCCCGAAGTGATTCCAGTGGTCCCTGCTGCATGTCAGAGAAAAGAGGATTTTGGTACTTACCGGTAAATCCATTTGTCTGAGATCAGCAGGGACCACTGGACACCCGCCCGGCTGCTGGATTCTGCCTGTTGTGGTTGCTGTTGCAGCCCGGTCCGATACCTGCGTGTGGTATGTATGGTTATGGTTTTTTTATGTTTTTCTGTAACCCTTTCCTCTGGTGGGCCAATTTCCTCACTGGGGGATTGTGGGTCTTAGAGGGGAGGAGCCAGTATCCCCTAATTAATATTAAGAAGTGCCTAGCTCCCAGCATTCCCAGCTCTAATACCCGAAGTGATTCCAGTGGTCCCTGCTGATCTCAGAGAAATGGATTTACCGGTAAGTACCAAAATCCTCTTTTTGGCTTCAAAAGTGTTATAACCAGGGGGTTACGGTAATATCATATATTCCTATAGTCTTATTGCGCTATGGGTAACGGCGTGTATATTTTAGTGTGAAATTAAGATGAAATATAGAAATGCCATTTAACTTTAGTTGATAGTAAAATTTTATAAATACCAGCTAGTGAATAGGAGCTCGTTCCCCTTTTTTATAACTTGTTCCCCTTTTTTGTAACTTTTTTTATAATTGTTTTTTTTTTTTTTTTTTACAGTCAAGCGTCGCTTACATGTTCTAATAAAAAAACTGTTTCTAATATTAACACATTTTGAATATTTTCATTGCCCAGATATTGGTGTAGGTTTTTTAAAATATCATTACAATCACGTATTTAATATTTACACAAAACAAAGATTTATGTATGTCATTTGTGATGTCACTTTATATGTGAATATATACACGTGATATGTTATGGACTTTTTATGGATGTAAGCTTGTTGCATATTCCCCAGGGGCCGCTCCTTCTCCCAGCCCAGAGTCCTGATACATTACTTCTGGTGGTGAGGCCGGTAGCTGGTGCTCCTGGCCCGGGCGGAGGAGGGACCGTAGACAGGGGCAGTTCAGGTAAGTTATCTGTTTATTTACTGTCTTGTCACTTTATATAATTGTTGATTGTCCTAAAGACGGCTTTGCCCAGAACACCATAGACATTAATAAACCATACAGCATTCAGACACTGGAAGCACAGGAGCTAGATCATTGATCCAGGTTATTGCACTATACCTAGTGGAAATATCATCCTTTAATCCTACTTGAGATTCTCTTATCCTGTGGGAAGAGTTCTTTTCCATATTCTTTAACACTATCAAGAAATCTTTAAACCTAACTTCAAATGGTTTAGAGAACTTAACCCCTGATGAAGTCATTTATGACGAAACGCGTCGGATCATTTTTGGAAGAATTATATTATGGAATCCGTGTCTGTTTTGATCTAATAAATTTTACTGATTTTAATTGTATGGTCTACCATTTAATTGTTGATTGAGGTGGTGGATCACATCAAGCACACTTTATATCTTTTTCTTCTATCTATCTATCTATCTATTCCATCCTCCACTAACAGGGAGGATTTATAGAATGCTGCTATAACAACCAGCGCAAACGAAAGTCTATTCCACTTTTGAGAGATATATATATATATATATATATATATATATATCATGTATGTGTGTGCATTTATATATTTTTTCCTGATATTTACTATGTCTATTTTATTGTAGGCGTGGCTTGTGCTACTAATGAACCATTACCTGTACTAGTAACACCAGAAATAAGAAGAACGGACGGTACACCTTCATCTGATCCGTGTAATAATAAGGTAACACATTGATCACCTCTGGTTGTCTTATGGGGATTACAGTATTTAATAGGATTATAGTTTTTTTTTCCTGATTAGATTTGTCATTCAAACAAATTAAACCTCCAACACATCCAACTATACACTGATTTATTGTGACCTGTTATTACCGGTACATTTATTTTTAGCCAACGACTATTTTGAATTACATATTTTATTGAGCTTTAATTCTTAAGCATTAGATAACTTAGATCCAACAGATTGGTGCGACTCGCAGGCTCCGGTGCAATGCACGCGTGACTGCGCATCTCATCAGACCTGCTGTCATGTGATTGGTCGCCTCAATCGCATGAAAAGTGCCCAAATTGCATGTGAACGGCCCGAGTGTACAAGAGTCATACTTGATTGCACCAGTTGTTTTGGCCAAGTCACATATTCTTCTACCTCCTCCACTAGAGGAGACGGGGACTACGATGGGTATAGAATAGCCTGAGAGCAGAGTCTGGGCTCCAAACATTTAGTTTATTTCCCAGCAGTCCTGACTCCGCCTCGTTACCCCGTCCCCAGCCTCTGTATCTGTACTTGTATATAAGTTATGGGTGATGGCGTGTATATTGCAGCATGAAATTAAAATCAAATCTATAAAGGCCATTAAACGTGAAAGTTGATAGTAAAATGATATTTATACCAGGTAGTGATTGGGAGCTTGTTCCCCTTTTTTTATATAACGTATTTTTTTTTTTTTTCAGTCACGCGTCATTTAAATTTATCACTATAATCTAATAACAGATATTTTAAATATTAACACATTTTTTATATTTTCAGTGCCCAGATATAGGTGTAGGTTTTTAATGTTATATAGCAGCACTCACTGGATAAAAATGTTATTCCAATCACGCATTTACTTTTTACACAATGTCCTTTGTGATGTGTATGTCCTTTGTGATGTCACTTATATGTGAATATATACGCGTGATATGTTATGGAATTTTTTTTTATTGATTTAAGCATGTTGCATATTCCCCAGATTCCTGATCCCTCACTTCCGGTGGTGAGGCCGGTAGCTGGCGTGCCTGGCTCAGACGGAGGAGGGACCGGAGACAGGGGCAGCTCAGGTACCTATCTATTATCTTTGTCACTTTTTTTATAACTGTTGAATGTCCTGAAGACGTTATATGTGTACAAAAAAACGTTTTTTTTTGTTCACACCTTAAAAAAGAGGCCCAGCAGCCTCGAAACGTCGGTCTATGGCCCTTATTCTGGTCGGTGCGGATATATCCGCGTGCGTTCGGCCCGCCGATGTTTTGTGTCTGCGCATGTGCAGAGGCGTCTCTGCGCATGTGCGAGTGGGGCGTACGGCCAAATCCCGCATGATATGTGAACACTCCGAACAGGGGGTGGAGAGGGGCGTGAAGGGCTATTTGGGCTCATTACCATATGCATACGCCCCACGTTTCATGGGCGTTCCCATGGAAACGCTGGGCGTACGTATGGTAATGCGGCCGTGACGCACGTGTAGGGGGCGGACATATGACATCGCCGGATGTCAGCTGCCCGCCCAGATCCCTGCTTTTGCACGGAAAAATGTCCGTGTGGTCTGAGGTTGCGGGAGCTGGTGGAGCACTCGGTCCTGCAATCTGCGACCATCGAATGGTGGGGGAGGTTCCCTTAGATGGAGGAGGCATATTCCGTGAAAAATACACGTGCAGTCCGTTCGGCCAGCTTCTTACCGTGTACGGACGGAGTTGGCGATCCGTATGGAAGGCGGGGTTTCGGACGCACGGTCCTGGCCGCATAATCGGATCCGGCCGCACCGATCAGAATAAGGGCCTATGTGACACCTTTTTCACTAAAGATTTTTTCACATTCAAATCCGTGAGTGCCGCCCTCTTCCTTTTTACTTTGTATTACTATTGCTGGGAAGGCAACACGATATTGGGAGCTGTCAACCAGAATGCCGACCTACCTTCGAAAAAATATATATTTTTATAAATATAATTTTATATATATTTTTTTCTTTTATATTTAACTTGTTACTCGCAAATTATTATCCTATGTTGTAACTTAAATTTTTTAAGAATTTTTAAAACATACTGGGAATATCCTTTGCGCAAAAATTCATATAAAATGACAATTATTGATGGTAATTTAGAAATTAGGTCGCTGCTACTCTATATACTGTGCGGAGTTTGTATATTCTCCCCGTGCTTGTGTGGGTTTCCTCCAGGTACTCCGGTTTCCTCCAACACTCCAAAAATATAATGGTCGGATAATTGGCTCCCACAAAAATATAACCCTAGAATTTCTGTGTGTGCGTGTACATGTGGTAGGGAACATAGATTGTAAGCTCTACTGAGGCAGGGACTGATGTGAGTGTTCAATTATTCTCTGTACAGCGCTGCAGAATATGTGTGCGCTATATAAATAACAATAATAATAATATATCCTGACAACATTTCTTTAAGTGAAATGAAGCTTCCTTATATAATGGTTTTCAGGGCAGAGTCACCTTGCTCTTGAGGGTGGAATTGCTGCCCAAGCGATAGGCTGAGGGTGGGTTATTATAGGGACCATTGGAGCCTTGCAAGAGTCTGTTATGCGTAGATTGCCTGTATGTTACTGCAGAAAATTCAACCTATGTTGAAGGATTGAGCGCTATTACCCAAGCTGTCTTCCCAAAAGCGGCTGCTTGAATAAGGGGAAGGTCAAACCCTTAAAATATGCAAAGAAAAAAGGTAGTTTGAGCAGCGCTGACAGTGAAGGACACTTAATAATTAAGAATAACAATTTATTACACAATTGAAAATATATATTGAATCAATGAAAACATAACCACATGATAATTAGGGCAATGGGGCAACTGTCGGTAGGACCAAGTGGTGGGGGGGGGGGGACCAAAGAATATAACCTGCACTGATCCGTGGAAATGAGTCCCGATGGAATACAGTCCAAGGATAGATTGTCCGGGATATCGCTGGAGGAATCGGTCCTGAGGGATGTTGATAGGACCAATCTTAAACCTCAACCAGTGTTGCGAAGAGTAGTCCCAATGATGGTCTGTGGCTTCCAAATCGGGTGTATTTGGTATCAAAGGTGATCAGATGGATTAGCAGGAGATGGTCCAAAATGTCACTCAGGGTCCAAACCAAGGGGGGGCCCCAACGCGTTTCGCTGGGACTAAATGCCAGCTTTATCAACCTTTTTTCTTTGCCTGTATGTTACTGCCTGTAATTATCATTGCATATGGATTTAACCTGCTATACTGTGACCTGCTGTTGAAAATAAACATCAGTGTCTTCATCTGAGTCCCCATGTTTGTGATGCTTGTCTCCGTGCATATAAAATATGTGTGTGTGTGTGTGTCTGTGTGTATTTTTCTTCCTGATATTTACTATGTCTATTTTATTGTAGGCGTGGCTTGTGCTACTAATATACCATTACCTTTACTAGTAACACCAGCACTTAAAAGAAAGGACGATACAAATTTATCTGAGCCGTGTAATAAAAAGGTAACACATTGATCATCTCTGGTTGTCTTATGGGGATTACAGTATTTAATAGCATTATAGTATTTTTTTCACTACTTGTTTCCTAGCAGGGCGCCCAGATTTCATACGTATGCTAAGTAGTTCATTTATTCACTGCACCCTGAGTGAAATCGCATCGCATGGCCCTTTTTTGTGGCGTGAGATGAGAGGTGAGATGAGAGGTGAGATGAGAGGTGAGGTGAGATGAGAGGTGAGATGAGAGGTGAGATGAGAGATGAGAGGTGAGATGAGAGGTGAGATGAGATGTGAGATGAGAGGTGAGATGAGATGTGAGATGAGAGATGAGATGCGAGATGAGAGATGAGAGATTAGAGATGAGGAGAGGTGAGATGAGAGATGAGATGTGAGATGTGAGAGGAGAGATGAGATGAGATGAGAGATGATGAGAGATGAGATGAGAGATGAGATGAGAGAAGAGATGAGAGAAGAGATGAGAGAAGAGATGAGAGAAGAGATGAGAGAAGAGATGAGAGAAGAGATGAGAGAAGAGATGAGAGAAGAGATGAGAGAAGAGATGAGAGAAGAGATGAGAGAAGAGATGAGAGAAGAGATGAGAGATGAGATGAGAGATGAGATGAGAGATGAGATGAGATGCGAGATGAGAGATGAGATGAGATGAGAGATGAGATGAGAGATGAGATGAGATGAGAGATGAGATGAGAGATGAGATGAGAGATGAGATGAGAGATGAGATGAGAGATGAGATGAGAGATGAGATGAGAGATGAGATGAGAGATGAGATGAGAGATGAGATGAGAGATGAGATATGAGATGAGATGAGATATGAGAGATGAGATGTGATGATTTCCTCGTTGTACCAGAAGATATTGTTATGCAGTGCATCCACCCCAAGCAGTGTCGGTTGTACCGAATACCAATCACCGACACACCTATAGTTGGTGACGACTATCTGGGTGAGCTTGGGGAATCACCCATAATAACGGTCCATGGGATTGAACAAATTAACAATTTATTTAAAACATCTTTAAGTAATACATACAACAGTGTATATTATCCAATACAGGTGGGTAATAGCCATACACACCATACACACCATACACAGTGTATATTATCCAATACAGGTGGGTGATATATATTATATATAAATAGTGATATAGCACACACCACACACACCACACACACCATACACAGTGTATATTATCCAATACAAGTGGGTGATATATATTATATATAAATAGTGATATAGCACACACCACACACACCACACACACCATACACACCATACACACCATACACAGTGTATATTATCCAATACAGGTGGGTAATAGCAAGATATATTATATACAGGGATTTTGTACTTACCGTAAATCCTTTTCTCCGAGTCCACAGGTGTCACTGGAGTTACACTGGGGAATAGAAGGCGACCACAGGGAGCATGGGCACTTTAAAATAATTAATCAGTGTGACCAACTCCTCCCCTTCTACTTCCCCTCCCAGGCAGTCATAAAGATCGTGCCCGAAAGGGAGCAGAAAGATATAACACACATCCGAGAGGAGGTTCATCACAACATAACATCATTCAATACAAATAGTAGAAAAAGAATGTATATATATGAAAAAACAACACACACACAGAGTCAAACCAGACGAGACAGGTGTGTAATAACCATGTTTATATAACCCTGACAAGGGAAAACTCCAGAGGTTACCCAATAGGAACCTAACACTGAACATAACAGGTGGAGAACAGCGCTGAGGCGGGCGTCCAGTGACACCTGTGGACTCGGAGAAAAGGATTTACGGTAAGTACAAAATCCCTGTTTCTCCTTCATTCACTAGGTGTCACTGGAGTTACACTGGGGACGTCCCAGAGCTTTCAACCCGGGTGGGTGAGCGCTGAGATCCCCTTAAAACAGAGCGGCCAAACTGAGAAGCTGGTGCCGCAAAGGTATCAAACCTATAAAAGCGCACAAAGGTGTGCCGACCAGACCATGTCGCAGCACGACAGAGCTGCTGCAAGGAGACCCCACGGGCAGCCGCCCATGAAGGACCCACCGATCTGGTGGAGTGCGCACCTATGTTAGTAGGAGGCGTCTGAGCCTCAGCAAGGTATGCCTGACGAATTGTCAGACGGATCCATCTGGCCAGCGTTTGCTTTGAAGCTGGCCATCCACGACGCACTGGGTCGTAGGTAACAAACAAGACATCCGTCTTGCGAAGAGAGGCCGTGCGAGAGACATAAATCTGCAGGGCCCTCACCACATCCAAAGACCTATCCTCAGGTGAAGCCTCTGTGAATGCTGGAACCACTATGGTTGGTTCACGTGGAACGCTGAGACCACCTTTGGAAGGAAGGAGAGACTGGTACGGAGCTCCGCTCTGTCCGGGTGAAACTGGAGGAACGGTGAGCGACAAGAAAGCGCCCCTAGTTCCGAAACGCGTCTGGCCGAGGCCAGAGCCAAAAGAAGAACCACCTTCCAAGTGAGATATCGAAGATCCACCTCTTCTAACGGCTCAAATATCGATGACCTCAAATATCTGAGGACCAACTCTAGGTCCCAGGGAGCCGTAGGCGGACGAATAGGGGGCTGAAGCCTCAGCACCCCCTGGAAAAAAGTGTGGACTTCCGGAATGAGAGCTATACGTTTCTGGAAAAAAACTGAAAGTGCTGAAACCTGCACCTTAAGTGTATTCAGTCTAAGTCCAGAGTTTAACCCCTCCTGTAAAAACAGGAGCAACCGAGCCTTCTTGAACAGAGTAGAGGACACTCTGCGTCTTTCGCACCACGCCACATAGGATCTCCAAATACGATGATAGTGTCTGGAGGTGACTTCCTTCCTGGCCCTCATCATTGTAGGTATCACCGCCCTAGGGATACCTGCATGTCTCAAGATGGACCTCTCAGCAGCCACGCCGTCAAATGTAGACGTCCTAAATCTGGGTAGATGAAGGGACCCTGACTGAGGAGGTCCTCTTGGAGAGGTAGCGGCCACGGCTCGTCGATTAGAAGATCCGTCAGGTTGGTGTACCACGAGCGCCGGGGCCAATCCGGCGCTATCAGAAGCGCTGTTACCCCCTCCCTTCGGAAAGAGGTAAATGAACTGGAGCGGCCAAGGGGCGACCAGAGCGTCCACCCCTGCGGCCTGAGGATCTCGAGTCCGCGCGAAGTATGTTGGGAGCTGGAAGTTATGGCGGGACGCCATCAGATCCGCCTGCGGACACCCCCAACGATGTATTAGGGACTGAAATACCTGAGGGTTGAGGCACCACTCCCCCTGGTGGGCATGTTGCCGAATTAGAAAGTCGGCCTCCCAATTGTCTACTCCGGGGATGAACACCGCTGACAAGGCCTGAGCATGGTTCTGAGCCCAGAGGATGATCCTGCTTACTTCCTTCATCGCCGCCTTGCTCCGAGTGCCGCCCTGTTTGTTTATGTAGGCGACGGCTGTGGCGTTGTCGGACTGAACTCTGATTGCTCTGCTCCGCAGCAGGTGTCCCGCCTGCAGAAGAGCATAGTAGACTGCTCTGAGTTCCAGCACATTGATGGGGAGTAAGCTCTCCTGCCTCGTCCATAAACCCTGGAACTGGTGTTCCAGCGTTACCGCCCCCCAGCCTCGAAGGCTGGCGTCTGTGGTGAGGAGAGTCCACTCCCATATGCCGAACCTCCTGCCCCTTTGCAGGTTTTCGGAGTTGAGCCACCACAGCAGAGACAGACGGGCTCGAGGAGACAGGGTCACCCGCTGCTGAAGATGCAGGTGAGACCCTGACCACTGGTGAAGGAGAGACAACTGGAATTGGCACGAGTGGAAGCGGCCATATTGTACCGCCTCGAAGGAGGACACCATCTTCCCCAAGAGTCTGGTGCAAAGGTGCACCGTTACCTGTGGCCGTCGCAAGACCGACCTGACCAGGACCTGCAGGGACTGAACTTTGTCGGGCGGTAGAAAAACCTTCATCTGCTGGGTGTCCAGAATCATCACCAAAAAGAGAAGACGTTGGGACGGCTGTAGCTGAGACTTTGCAAAGTTCAGAATCCACCCATGACTGATGAGAGTCTCCTGGGTGAGCCGTATGTTGGACAACAGGGCCTCCCTCGAACGATTCTTCAGAAGAAGATCGTCCAAGTAGGGGATGATGGTAATCCCCTGTGCCCTGAGGACCTCCATCATCACCGCCATCACCTTGGTGAAGACCCTGGGGGCTGATGAGAGACCGAATGGCAGGGCCTGGAACTGTCAGTGTTGTTCCTGTATAGCGAACCGGAGGAAGGCCTGGTGAGGAGGCCAGATGGGGATGTGCAGGTATGCGTCCCTGATATCCAAGGATACCAGGAACTCTCCCTGTTCCAGTCCCTGAATCACCGACTGCAGGGACTCCATCTTGAATTTGACCGCTTGTAGAAACGGATTCAAATCCTTTAGATTTAGTATAGGCCTTACCGAGCCATCCGGCTTCGGCACCAGGAACAGACTGGAGTAGTATCCCTGAGTACGCTGATCCTCGGGTACTGGTATCACAACTCCCGTTGTCCGCAGCTTGTTGATTGCTGACAACAGAAGTTGCGCCTTGTCTCCTGAGACTGGAAAAACCTGTTTGGAGGGACTAACCTGAAATGGATCTTGTAACCCTGGGACACCAGATCCCTTACCCACGAGTCCTGACAAGACTGCAGCCAGATGTGACAGAAGGACAGCAGTCGGGCCCCGACTCTGGGATCCCCCAGATGAGACCGTGGACAGTCATGCGGCTGGCTTGGAGGACTTGGGCTCCTGGACAGCTGCCGAGGCGCCTCTGCCTCGTCCTCTGGAGCCTCTAGATGGAGCTCCGCCTCTGGAACGACCTCTGAATCTGGTCGTAGGCCGAAAGGACCGAAAGGAGGGGCCTTGAGGTGTCCTGCGTGTAGTTGGAGGAGCCGCTGAGGGAAGGAAGTGGGACTTACCCCCCGTTGCTTGGGAGATCCACTTGTCGAGCTCTGGCCCGAAGAGAACCTCCCCATTGAACGCCAGGGCCTCCACAGCACGCTTGGACTCTGCGTCAGCCTGCCATTGGCGTAACCAGAGAGCTCTGCGAGCTGAAATAGATAAGGCCGAAACCTTGGCTGCAACCATGCAGACGTCAGAAGAGGCGTCTATTAAATAATTGGATGCCTCCTAGATCTGTTCAGCAAGCTGAACAATAGAAGCAGGATCAGAGCCCTCACGGACCTCTGTTAGGATCTGAGAAGCCCATACCCCCATGGCTTTATTTACCCAGCACCCGACCTGGGCCGGACGCTGAATAATTCCAGCTGCAGAAAAAATGTTCTTAAGGGTTACCTCCAACTTACGGTCAGAAGTATCCTTAAGAGTGGTTGCACCCGGCACCGGGAGAACCGTCTTTTTGGACAGTCGTGAGACTGAAGAGTCCACTACTGGAGGAATCTCGACCCTCTTTCTACCCTCTGGTGGAAGAGGATAGGCAGCCAGAAACCTCTGAGGTACCTGGAATTTTTTATCAGGATGATTCCAAGCCTGCAATATATGTTCATCCAACTCCTCCGCTGGGGGGAAGGTGGGTGACTGCCTTTGTCTCTTTCCAAAGAAAGAAGGACGAGCAGGAATGTCTGTGTCATCTGACACCTTGCAGGCAACTTTTACCATATGTATAAGGTCCTCCAGACCTGGAGTGGCTGGGGCCGGCTCTTGCGTAACTAACGCCTGAGCCTCAGGTTCCACATCATCATCATAATTATCTGGAAGGGCAAATTCGCCCTCCTCCAGATCAGGCATATCATTGTAAAGCGCAACGGAATATGCTGCGCTATATAAGAAACTGTTAATAAATAAATAAATATCATCATACTCCCCAGAATCCCCAGAGGGCTGTAATACCCTTTTCCTGAGTAAGGTAGGGGGATTTTGCCTAGAAGATGAAGCAATGGCGCCCTCTGCAGGTGTCAAGGCCTTTGTTAAGCTCTGCACAGCAGAAGTCAAGGAAGCCTGTTGAGTTCTGGAAGTCTCTCTGTCCTTTTGAGCTGCAGAGAGCTCGCAAGCTAAATGAGACATCACATCAGCTAATTGTGATGCCCAAACAGGGGTATGCACGGGGGACTCTGGAGCTGGGGGTAAAGCAGTGCATTTGTCACATACAGAGTCACCCTCCTTAGAAGGTGTAAACTTAACAGCACACTTCTTGCAAGTAACCCTCTTGGAGCTACCCCCTGCCATGGTTCAACAGAACACCCAGCAATCACCACACACTACCAGACTGATCACAGATAGTAGGTATAGGATAGGCAGCAATATATTATGCTGGAAGGGAGAGACAGTGAAAGTAAAAGAGCTGTCACAGAGCCTTGTACAGCGCTATGGCATATACCTAGGAGCGCTATAGCTCTAAATTTGAGACACAGCCCAAACTGTCTCCACCTAGCTCTAATCCCCACTGTAACTCACAGACCGGATAGAGCGTTCAGCAGGACGGTCACCAGGGGACAGGAATCGCCCAACTGCAGTCAGGATAGATCTGCAGCGCAACTGTGGAGCCTCCAGCAGCGTGTTCAAACGGCGCCAAATGTCCAAGATGGCCGCCACGACTTGCAGGAACGCTGGGGTATGCCAAGGCCTGCTGGGAAGTACCGCACGGTAACTCCACCCCCCGCCTGGCAGCTCCGTCACCCATAATGGCGCCAGGTTTAAAAAACCCTCTGCTGCACCGCCGTTTGTGTCCCTGACCTTCCTCTAATAGGAAGGCAGGGTAATACTCACAGTGCTGCGGCCATGCCGTCGGCGGTGGGGCTGGGGGAGGATCGGGTGCACGCTGCGTGTGAGCGGCGCCCGTTACAGCTCCAGAGACGGTGGTCTCTATCAGCCAGGGAGCCGGGCGCAAACCCTTAAGCAGCAGCCGGCTCCCTCCGGCAGGCTCCCACGTCGCAGGCAGATAGTAGCAGCAACTATCTGCCTGTCCTCAAAGGCAAAACTTGCTGCTTTATGCCCTAATTACAAAAAGCCCAGGAGATGAGCCACATGTGACCTGCTCCCTTTTGGGCACGATCTAAGACTTCTTTTGGGGTTGAGTTGGATTGGCACAGGTAAGGTTTTAATGTTAATTTGAAATGTAAACCAACATATGTGCCGGTGCTCGGTAATGAATTAAACGGCAAGGGCTAACGGTTGGTGGTGCTCCCAAATGGAGTTCAAATGTTGAACTGTAAAGGAAAGTCAGAGGTGACTTGAAGGGAACCCGACAAGGTTTTTTGGGGCACGCTTGTAAGTAATAATATATGTTTGATATGGTGTCTAATATTTAAAACTTAACTTTTAATTATCGAAACACTTAAAAAATGGATTTAGCATAAGAGGGGTTGTACATTTACTGAGGAAATTCAGTTAGTTGGATTAATTCTTCCTCCTCCAAGCAATAAATCAAAGTAATGCTGACTAGGTCAGGTATTTAATTAGATAAACTTAGCGAAAATTGGTCACACATATAGCTATTTCTTATTCTGACATTTGTAACAAAAAATGATGTCTGTTTGTCATCTAGGATTGAAATAGCAATTCAGATGGCGCAGGACACACCACCCCTCAGTAGTCAATTAAAATTGTCTGTAATATCAGACGAGAAGACAGGGGTTTAAAATCACAGATTGACAGGAGAAAATCAGGATAGAAGTAAAGAGGTGTGAATGGAGCGTCACTCTCACAGCTGTTGGCTTCTGCTGTTGTGGTGAATTACGGCCGTAATTCACCACAACAGCAGAAGCCAACAGCTGTGAGAGTGACGCTCCATTCACACCTCTTTACTTCTATCCTGATTTTCTCCTGTCAATCTGTGATTTTAAACCCCTGTCTTCTCGTCTGATATTACAGACAATTTTAATTGACTACTGAGGGGTGGTGTGTCCTGCGCCATCTGAATTGCTATTTCAATCCTAGATGACAAACAGACATCATTTTTTGTTACAAATGTCAGAATAAGAAATAGCTATATGTGTGACCAATTTTCGCTAAGTTTATCTAATTAAATACCTGACCTAGTCAGCATTACTTTGATTTATTGCTTGGAGGAGGAAGAATTAATCCAACTAACTGAATTTCCTCAGTAAATGTACAACCCCTCTTATGCTAAATCCATTTTTTAAGTGTTTCGATAATTAAAAGTTAAGTTTTAAATATTAGACACCATATCAAACATATATTATTACTTACAAGCGTGCCCCAAAAAACCTTGTCGGGTTCCCTTCAAGTCACCTCTGACTTTCCTTTACACGATCTAAGACTGCCTGGGAGGGGAAGTAGAAGGGGAGGAGTTGGTCACACTGATTAATTATTTTAAAGTGCCCATGCTCCCTGTGGTCGCCTTCTATTCCCCAGTGTAACTCCAGTGACACCTAGTGGATGAAGGAGAAATAAATAGTGATATAGCACACACCATACACACCATACACACCATACACAGTGTATATTATCCAATACAGGTGGGTGATAGCAAGATATATTATATATAAATAGTGATATAGCACACACCACACACACCACACACACCACACACACCACACACACCACACACACCATACACACCACACACACCATACACAGTTTTATTTTACTGGATCCAGAACTTGTTGATACCGTACTCCTAGTCGTCTGGACTGATTCATATCTTACTTTACCTTATATTGCTTTACACCTTAAAGTAGATTATCCTATATTGCTTCAATTAATGTAGGCTAATAACCTCTAGAATACTAATTCGTTAGCGATATTTATATTATTGCCCAATAATCTTAACTCTTTTACTAATCCTTTCTTATACTTTAAATGAATAAGCGCTTTCTTTCCCTTCTAGGTGATCACCCTATTACCTCAGGTAGAAAAGTCTGTACACAAGCCAATAATATCCCGACTGTTAAGGCCAAAGGTGAGTATGACGTGGTTCCTCAGTTGTGTAGTTAAAGATACGGTTACAATTGTCTGTCAGTGCGTTCACTGGCTGCGGCTTCCACATTCAGAATACTATATATATATATACATTGACTTGGTGGCAATAGATCACTTTTCTTCGGGATAGCTCCTATGTGGCTGCAGTCTTGAAAGAGCGTCCCCTGGCTCTTGGAGAACCGGGTTTAGCTCTTTTAATTACTCCAAAATAGTTACATTGAATTAACTTATTTTCCTATAGCACCTCTGTTCTCGTATATCTCTGTTTCCCCTGTTCTACGGCTGTTATCCAGATTATATGTTTATGACGTTAGATCAACGGGCGGAGGGAAGCTAAATGCTATACGTAGCTGTCTCTTCTCTATTGCTGTGACAACTGCCTCTAGATTCTGATTCGCTGAGGTCTACCAATATGTTCCCGGCCCAAATTCTCCTGCACCTGTGTCGGTATAGCAGTATTGCCCTTAACTAGCTTCCCCAGGCTGGGTCACCGGGTTTCGCTATTTGTAAATTGAGCTGTAGCGTAAACTACACAAGGCTGGTCACTACCGCCGCTCCCTTGCTTGAAAGTGTCAGTGAGGTGTCCCCTGGCTCATAAGCCGGGTTTAACCCTCTCTTGGTCCTTGGTTTTGCTATATAAGATGATGGGAGACTAACTTTGATTTACTACATTCAGTGGAATAAAATCTATTCAGAGATCAGAATACTGAAGTATCATTTAGACTGAAGGAGTACTCTGAGGTGTCATCTAGTTTTCTGGCTGGAGTACTAGGAATGCGGTGCAAGCTAGGCTGTCTGCTGTCCCTAGCAATAACTTCACACTAGATAGGCAAGTGGGGTGCACTGTCTCTTCACTCACCACCTCTCTGGCAGATCTGTCACTTCTCCCCGGGCATCCTCAGGGCTTGGCGCCGCCTATCTATGACGCAGCCACTATCTAACTATATGCTGCTGCCCTCCCCGGCTGGTAGTCACCGCCCAGGATCTCCTCCTCTCTGTCGGGGCCTCGGCGTCACTCCTTAAGGTAGCCCCTCCCTCGTTTTCCGATGTAGGGAGAACTGGGGCTGGCCCGTATGGGGGCTGGACTCACCACGCCTCTTGAGGTGAGGTAAAACTCCGGACTCCCTATCCTGCTCCCTGCCTGGCCGTCAATGACGCGGCCTCTTCAGCGCCGCCCAGGTATGACGCGATCTCAGAGGGCTTCCCCGCCGGTGTCTCAGCTCCGGGAACCACCAGACTGGATGCCGGCTGTCAGCCTCCGGTCTCAGCGTATTCTTCTCTCACTCCCGGACCGGGTAATTATTCTCCCTTACACAGCACCGCTCTCCGCTTCTGCTATGCTGCGTTGCTCTGCACACACCATTAACGGCTCTCTGCTCCCTTAACCCTTTCTCCGCGCTCTCCTCCTGCTGGAAAGTTCTCTCCCCCTCCTTATATCCACTCTGTCTGAGCGGGCAACTGCTTTCTTGGGCACTCGCGCACCCCAACTTTATTTAACCCTATAAGTGGGCATCCACAGCCACTCGTCAGTCTCTCCCCCAACAGCAGCGATAATAGTACAGTCCACCATAAGTCATACGATTGGGCATATTCCATTTTGTTAGTGATAAGGGAGGTTCCGTTAGACTCGTATATTCATTCCTTTAATAACCATATTATTTCTGATACCCATGTCTGTTTCAAGAAAGGTATATAGTACTTTAGCCTATGCTAAACCATTTGGTTTATTTTAACCCCTCCGGTATTTCCTTTTTTTGAGGGGGCTAACATCTGTACAGTCTCATCCTTATATGTGCACATATACGGTACTTCTATAAAGTCCAAGGGTATGACTTAATAAAAAACATATTTTTAGCATGTTTATAAACATTTTACACTGTCTTAACGTCTTGTTTATATACCTAGGACGTGGTATTACAATGAGATCTCAGTAGTTCATATGGTAAAACCCCTAAAACAGCACCACTCTCCACGTCACCCCGAAGCGTGGCGAGGAGTGGCGGTACGCGTCCTCCGACCTTTTCATACCCCACTATTCACGACGACATGGATTTGATTTTATATAGTGTGGTGAGCGCAGCAAGGGGACGCAGAATACATGTAAAGTAATCCGCGTACCCTCGCGGGGCTCACTAGGCTCGCCACGCTTCAGGCTCGGTGGCTCGCTGCGCTCACCTCACTATGTAAAATAGACTCCACGCCGACGTGGATAGTGGGGGTATGAAAAGGTCAGAGGATGTGTTCCGCTGCACTCGCCGCGCTTCGGGGTGACGTGGAGAGTGGTGGTGTTTTAGGTGTTTTTTAGGTGCAGTGAATCGCAGCAGGGGGGGAAACGCGCGGGGGGGGGGCGGTGTGCCGCGAATTGAGGTAGGGGGGGTTCACGGGGGAGCGCGCGAATCGCGGGAGGGGGCGCTCACCTGGTGTGTCTGGTGAGTAGCTGTGTCTTTGCTGGGTAACATGGGGAGGCAGAGGGTGTCTGGCACTGTGCATACCTCCCAACATGACCCATGCCAGGAGGGACACAATGCTCTGCCGCTGGACTTTCTTCCTAATGTATGATTACCTCCATCTGTGTTGAACAGGTTAATTGATAGGAAAGGTGCTTCAACACAGGTGATGGCAATCATACATTAAAAGGAAAGTGCAGGAGCAGAGCAATGTGTCCCTCCTATGACTGTGGGCTCACTGGGCTGGTTCTCTGTCATGTGAGTCAGAGGCTCCACCCAGCGTTAGAGGGTCAGACACACTTTGAGTGACAGATGTAGCCAAATATATAAGAGATATACACACACAGTGCTATTTTTCAGCATATATATATACAGGGCTATTTTTCAGCAGGCTCCAGCAGGAACTGAGGCCCTTATTCTAGTTCACTCTTTCTGACAAAATCCTTCTTAGATGGACAAAGCCATGTGCACTGCAGGTGGGGCAGATGTAACATGTGCAGAGAGAATTAGATTTGGGTGGGGTTTTACTTCAAAGTGAGATCTATATTGCAGTGTAAAAATAAAGCAGCCAGTATTTACCCTGCACAGAAACAAAATAACTCACCCAAATCTAATTCTCTCTGCACATGTTACATCTGCCCCACCTGCATTGCACATGGTTTTGTCCATCTAAGAAGGATTTTGTCAGAAAGAGTGAACTAGAATAAGGCCCTCCGTTCCTGCTGGAGCCTGCTGAAAAATAGCACTGTATATATAAATATACTCCTGTAGGTGTGTCTGCTAATGGGACATACCATGTAAACTGCATTATAAGGGGGGGGGGGGGGCATCAAAGGATAAAACAGGGCACCCAAAGTGTATCCACGGAGGTTCGCTGTGCTGTCCACGGTTCGGGCCCGGTTGTTCGCTTCTGCTCCACGGGAGGTTTTTGTCCTCCCTGAGCTTGCCTTAGGACACCTGCGTTACACCCCCCCCCCCCCCTCATTACAAGAGCCGTTACCTTCTCCCTTGGGGCCTCCGTTAAATTCTCCTGGGCAGCCTGAATCAGGACCATTGATGGGGGGGATGTACCTGGTGATCTACATCAGGGGGGTTCCCTCCTCTGCCTCCGCCATGCTTCTCTGGGGGCCTAGGATGGTAAGCTACGTCAATGGGAGATCCCCGCCCCCCACCGAAAGTAGATACCAAGTCCATTTAAATGGACATTGCATTTTTATTATTTGGGATAATATTTATTTTAATAATATGTTAATTAAATTATTAAAAATGTTACTCTACCAGCGTCATCAATGGGCCATAAAGGGGTGTTACAGTGAAGTTGGCATTTTCCAACCACTTTGTGCTGTTTAGAATCGATAAATGATTTTCCTAATCAAATCCTTTTCTTGATTTTTAAGGCTAAGTACGAGTCCGGACAGGCGTTAAATTATCAAAGATTTGTCTCCGTACAACTGTTGAACAAAGTGATACCTGAATTGCCGCAAATTACAATAACAAACTTTGTTATACCACAAAAGAGTCAAGATGTTGGCAATAAGGGTAATTATTCTAATGAATGTACTTATAGTTTTACTGTAGTCATTATTTATAGAACAGATTTGATATTTGCAATTTGTATGTTATATGAAATATGACTTTTATTACTGGTATAAGGGATAGTCTGGGAAGCAGAGGCATCAGAAGGGAGATGAGCGTTACTCGCATAATTACAGAGGGATTCTGTGTGATCGGACCCAGGATACATTGCGTCTCTCCGCCATGTACTGTGCGATAGGACCCAGGATACATTGCATCTCTCCGCCATGTGCTGTGTGATAGGACCCAGGATACATTGCATCTCTCCGCCATGTACTGTGTGAATAGGACCCAGGATACATTGCATCTCTCCGCCATGTACTGTGTGATAGGACCAGGATACATTGCATCTCTCCGCCATGTACTGTGTGATAGGACCCAGGATACATTGCGTCTCTCCGCCATGTACTGTGTGATAGGACCCAGGATACATTGCATCTCTCCGCCATGTACTGTGCGATAGGACCAGGATACATTGCATCTCTCCGCCATGTACTGTGTGATAGGACCCAGGATACATTGCATCTCTCCGCCATGTACTGTGTGATAGGACCCAGGATACATTGCGTCTCTCCGCCATGTACTGTGTGATAGGACCCAGGATACATTGCATCTCTCCGCCATGTACTGTGTGATAGGACCCAGGATACATTGCGTCTCTCCGCCATGTACTGTGTGATAGGACCCAGGATACATTGCATCTCTCCACCATGTACTGTGTGATAGGACCCCAGGATACATTGCATCTCTCCGCCATGTACTGTGTGATAGGACCCAGGATACATTGCGTCTCTCCGCCATGTACTGTGTGATAGGACCCAGGATACATTGCATCTCTCCGCCATGTACTGTGTGATAGGACCCAGGATACATTGCATCTCTCCGCCATGTACTGTGCGATAGGACCCAGGATACATTGCATCTCTCCGCCATGTGCTGTGTGATAGGACCCAGGATACATTGCATCTCTCCGCCATGTACTGTGTGATAGGACCCAGGATACATTGCATCTCTCCGCCATGTACTGTGCGATAGGACCCAGGATACATTGCGTCTCTCCGCCATGTACTGTGCGATAGGACCCAGGATACATTGCATCTCTCCGCCATGTACTGTGTGATAGGACCCAGGATACATTGCATCTCTCCGCCATGTACTGTGCGATAGGACCCAGGATACATTGCGTCTCTCCGCCATGTACTGTGCGATAGGACCCAGGATACATTGCATCTCTCCGCCATGTACTGTGTGATAGGACCCAGGATACATTGCGTCTCTCCGCCATGTACTGTGTGATAGGACCCAGGATACATTGCGTCTCTCCGCCATGTACTGTGTGATAGGACCCAGGATACATTGCGTCTCTCCGCCATGTACTGTGTGATAGGACCCAGGATACATTGCATCTCTCCGCCATGTACTGTGTGATAGGACCAGGATACATTGCGTCTCTCCGCCATGTACTGTGTGATAGGACCCAGGATACATTGCGTCTCTCCGCCATGTACTGTGTGATAGGACCCCAGGATACATTGCGTCTCTCCGCCATGTACTGTGTGATAGGACCAGGATACATTGCATCTCTCCGCCATGTACTGTGTGATAGGACCCAGGATACATTGCGTCTCTCCGCCATGTACTGTGTGATAGGACCCCAGGATACATTGCATCTCTCCGCCATGTACTGTGTGATAGGACCCAGGATACATTGCGTCTCTCCGCCATGTACTGTGTGATAGGACCCAGGATACATTGCATCTCTCCGCCATGTACTGTGTGATAGGACCCAGGATACATTGCATCTCTCCGCCATGTACTGTGCGATAGGACCCAGGATACATTGCATCTCTCCGCCATGTGCTGTGTGATAGGACCCAGGATACATTGCATCTCTCCGCCATGTACTGTGTGATAGGACCCAGGATACATTGCATCTCTCCGCCATGTACTGTGCGATAGGACCCAGGATACATTGCGTCTCTCCGCCATGTACTGTGCGATAGGACCCAGGATACATTGCATCTCTCCGCCATGTACTGTGTGATAGGACCCAGGATACATTGCATCTCTCCGCCATGTACTGTGCGATAGGACCCAGGATACATTGCGTCTCTCCGCCATGTACTGTGCGATAGGACCCAGGATACATTGCATCTCTCCGCCATGTACTGTGTGATAGGACCCAGGATACATTGCGTCTCTCCGCCATGTACTGTGTGATAGGACCCAGGATACATTGCGTCTCTCCGCCATGTACTGTGTGATAGGACCCAGGATACATTGCGTCTCTCCGCCATGTACTGTGTGATAGGACCCAGGATACATTGCATCTCTCCGCCATGTACTGTGTGATAGGACCAGGATACATTGCGTCTCTCCGCCATGTACTGTGTGATAGGACCCAGGATACATTGCGTCTCTCCGCCATGTACTGTGTGATAGGACCCCAGGATACATTGCGTCTCTCCGCCATGTACTGTGTGATAGGACCAGGATACATTGCATCTCTCCGCCATGTACTGTGTGATAGGACCCAGGATACATTGCGTCTCTCCGCCATGTACTGTGTGATAGGACCCAGGATACATTGCGTCTCTCCGCCATGTACTGTGTGATGGGACCCAGGATACATTGCGTCTCTCCGCCATGCACTGTGTGATAGGACCCAGGATGCATTGCGTCTCTCCGCCATGTACTGTGTGATAGGACCCAGGATACATTGCATCTCTCCGCCATGTACTGTGCGATAGGACCCAGGATACATTGCGTCTCTCTGCCATGTACTGTGCGATAGGACCCAGGATACATTGCATCTCTCCGCCATGTACTGTGTGATAGGACCCAGGATACATTGCATCTCTCCGCCATGTACTGTGTGATAGGACCCAGGATACATTGCATCTCTCCGCCATGTACTGTGTGATAGGACCCAGGATGCATTGCGTCTCTCCGCCATGTACTGTGTGATAGGACCCAGGATACATTGCGTCTCTCCGCCATGTACTGTGCGATAGGACCCAGGATACATTGCGTCTCTCCGCCATGTACTGTGCGATAGGACCAGGATACATTGCATCTCTCCGCCATGTACTGTGTGATAGGACCCAGGATACATTGCATCTCTCCGCCATGTACTGTGTGATAGGACTCAGGATACATTGCATCTCTCCGCCATGTACTGTGTGATAGGACCCAGGATACATTGCGTCTCTCCGCCATGTACTGTGTGATAGGACCAGGATACATTGCGTCTCTCCGCCATGTACTGTGTGATAGGACCCAGGATACATTGCGTCTCTCCGCCATGTACTGTGTGATAGGACCCAGGATACATTGCGTCTCTCCGCCATGTACTGTGTGATAGGACCCAGGATACATTGCGTCTCTCCGCCATGTACTGTGTGATAGAACCCAGGATACATTGCGTCTCTCCGCCATGTACTGTGTGATAGGACCCAGGATACATTGCGTCTCTCCGCCATGTACTGTGTGATAGGACCCAGGATACATTGCGTCTCTCCGCCATGTACTGTGTGATAGGACCCAGGATACATTGCGTCTCTCCGCCATGTACTGTGCGATAGGACCCAGGATACATTGCGTCTCTCCGCCATGTACTGTGCGATAGGACCAGGATACATTGCATCTCTCCGCCATGTACTGTGTGATAGGACCCAGGATACATTGCATCTCTCCGCCATGTACTGTGTGATAGGACTCAGGATACATTGCATCTCTCCGCCATGTACTGTGTGATAGGACCCAGGATACATTGCGTCTCTCCGCCATGTACTGTGTGATAGGACCCAGGATACATTGCGTCTCTCCGCCATGTACTGTGTGATAGGACCCAGGATACCTTGCGTCTCTCCGCCATGTACTGTGTGATAGGACCAGGATACATTGCATCTCTCCCCCATGTACTGTGTGATAGGACCCAGGATACATTGCATCTCTCCGCCATGTACTGTGTGATAGGGCCCAGGATACATTGCATCTCTTCGCCATGTACTGTGTGATAGGACCCAGGATACATTGCATCTCTCCGCCATGTACTGTGTGATAGGACCCAGGATACATTGCATCTCTCCGCCATGTACTGTGTGATAGGATCCAGGATACATTGCGTCTCTCCGCCATGTACTGTGTGATAGGACCCAGGATACATTGCATCTCTCCGCCATGTACTGTGTGATAGGATCCAGGATACATTGCGTCTCTCCGCCATGTACTGTGTGATAGGACCCAGGATACATTGCATCTCTCCGCCATGTACTGTGTGATAGGATCCAGGATACATTGCGTCTCTCCGCCATGTACTGTGTGATAGGATCCAGGATACATTGCGTCTCTCCGCCATGTACTGTGTGATAGGACCCAGGATACATTGCATCTCTCCGCCATGTACTGTGTGATAGGACCAGGATACATTGCATCTCTCCGCCATGTACTGTGTGATGGGACCCAGGATACATTGCATCTCTCCGCCATGTACTGTGTGATAGGACCCAGGATACACTGCATCTCTCCGCCATGTACTGTGTGATAGGACCCAGGATACATTGCGTCTCTCCGCCATGTGCTGTGTGATAGGACACAGGATACATTGCATCTCTCCGCCATGTACTGTGTGATAGGACCCAGGATACATTGCGTCTCTCCGCCATGTACTGTGTGATAGGACCCAGGATACATTGCGTCTCTCCGCCATGTACTGTGTGATAGGACCCAGGATACATTGCATCTCTCCGCCATGTACTGTGTGATAGGACCCAGGATACATTGCATCTCTCCGCCATGTACTGTGTGATAGGACCCAGGATACATTGCATCTCTCCGCCATGTACTGTGTGATGGGACCCAGGATACATTGCATCTCTCCGCCATGTACTGTGTGATAGGACCAGGATACATTGCATCTCTCCGCCATGTACTGTGTGATAGGACCAGGATACATTGCATCTCTCCGCCATGTACTGTGTGATAGGACCAGGATACATTGCGTCTCTCCGCCATGTACTGTGTGATAGGACCAGGATACATTGCGTCTCTCCGCCATGTACTGTGTGATAGGACCAGGATACATTGCATCTCTCCGCCATGTACTGTGTGATAGGACCCAGGATACATTGCGTCTCTCCGCCATGTACTGTGTGATAGGACCCAGGATACATTGCGTCTCTCCGCCATGTACTGTGTGATAGGACCCAGGATGCATTGCGTCTCTCCGCCATGTACTGTGTGATAGGACCCAGGATGCATTGCGTCTCTCCGCCATGTACTGTGTGATAGGACCCAGGATGCATTGCGTCTCTCCGCCATGTACTGTGTGATAGGACCCAGGATGCATTGCATCTCTCCGCCATGTACTGTGTGATAGGACCCAGGATACATTGCATCTCTCCGCCATGTACTGTGTGATAGGACCCAGGATACATTGCGTCTCTCCGCCATGTACTGTGTGATAGGACCCAGGATACATTGCATCTCTCCGCCATGTACTGTGTGATAGGACCAGGATACATTGCGTCTCTCCGCCATGTACTGTGTGATAGGACCCAGGATACATTGCGTCTCTCCGCCATGTACTGTGTGATAGGACCCAGGATACATTGCGTCTCTCCGCCATGTACTGTGTGATAGGACCCAGGATACATTGCATCTCTCCGCCATGTACTGTGTGATAGGACCCAGGATACATTGCATCTCTCCGCCATGTACTGTGTGATAGGACCCAGGATACATTGCGTCTCTCCGCCATGTACTGTGTGATAGGACCCAGGATACATTGCATCTCTCCGCCATGTGCTGTGTTTGAAACAGAGCAGTATTCTCTAATTTTCCAATGGCGGAGTCATTCGTATTTGGAAGCCGAATTTACCGGTAGCCAATTACACACGACCCACCATCATCGCACCCATTTGGTCAGGATTTTGTTTACAATGGAGATGATAGTGTTCTTGGAAGTCTGCATTTATAAACCATTGGGCCGGATGTATCAAGCTGTAAAAAGTGATAAAGTGGAAAGTGATATAAAATCCGCCCCTACATGTCATTTTTCAAACCCAGACTGTACCATGACAGGAGCTGATTGGCTGGCTGTTTATCACTCTCCATTTTATCTCTATGTAAAGTTTGATACATCGGACCCCTTATGAGTTGACAATGATTTCACAGTTCACGTTTTGTAATCATACATTGATGTCATCTCTATTTTATTGTAGGCATGGCTTGTGCTGCCAATAAACCATTACCTGTACTGGTAACACCAGAAATAAGACGGACGGACGATACACCTTCATCTGATCCGGGTAATAATAAGGTAACACACTGATCGCCTCTGGTTGTCTTATGGGGATTACAGTATTTTGTAGGATTATAGTTTTTTGATTACATCTGTCCTTCAATTAAATTTAAATGAAATCTCCAACACATCCAACTAAACATTGATATATTGTGACCTGTTTGTACATTTTTAGTAACTGTTTTAGCCAACGACCCTATTGTGAATAATGTATTTTATTCAGTTTTAGTTTATCAGCATTGGATAGTTACTTTACATTGACATTGTCATTTTATAATTGATATGTGAACTAATGAGCTTATGTTAGAAGCACTTGTTCACGTCTCATGGGTGTCAGCAGTATTGTAAATCTTCTGTCACTTTATATGTGAATATATACACGTGATATGTTAGGGATTTTTTATTGATTTAAGCATGTTGTGTATCCCCCAGGGGCCGCTCTTTCACCTGGTCCAGATTCCCTCTTCCTCAGTTCCGGTGGTGAGGCCGGTAGCTGGTGCGCCTGGCCCGAGCGGAGGAGGGACCGGAGACAGGAGCAATTCAGGTACGTTATCTATTTATATATGTCTAGTGTCCACGTGTCTAGCAAACACTGCCATCTGTGGGCAGGAAGCGATACTACGTTGGGTGAAACTACGTCTCTTTCTCTCACACATGCAAAAACACAGAAGGTAGCAGACTGGGTTTCAAAGCTTTTTCTTTGAGCGGGCTTACTAGTGTGTGTGTGTGTGTATATATATATTTTTCTTCCTGACAGTTACTATGTCTATTTTATTGTAGGCGTGGCTTGTGCTGCTAATAAACTATTACCTGTACTAGTAACACCAGAAATAAGAAGAAAGGACGATACACCTTCATCTGATCCGGGTAATAATAAGGTAACACATTGATCATCTCTGGTTGTCTTATGGGGATTTCAGTATTTCATAGCATTATAGTTTTTTTTTTCCCTGATTAGATTTTTTATTCAAATAAATTAAACCTCCAACACATCCAACTAAACACTGATTTATTGTGACTTTTTTCCACTATTTAAGCCAACGACCCTATTGTGAATTGCGTATTTTATTCAGTTTTAATTTATCAGCATTGGATACTTTACGGCATTGAATACTGTGATGGGGAGCGATCGACACAGCTCAACGTATAGAGTCAGAGGCTTCGGGCACCATTGAATATACCTCTATGTAGCAAGGCAATTTTAGGTTGCGGAGTTATGGGGAAGCCCCGGACATTAGAAAACCGAGTGAAAACCGCGGTCCAGAGATTGGTTATCAGCAGCCACTGGATAAAAATGTTATTACAATCATGTATTTCATTTTTACAAATAGCAAACATTTATCTATGGAATTTGTGATGTCACTTTATATGTGACATCACATATATATATATATATATATATATATATATATATATATATGTGATATGTAACGGATTTTTTAACTGATTTAAACATGTTGCGTATTCCCCAGGGGCCGCTCTTTCACCTGGTCCGGATCCCCTTTTCATCACTTCCTGCGGGATGGGTGGTAGCTGGTGCGCCTGGCCCGGGCGGAGGAGGGACCGGAGACAGGGGCAGCTCAGGTACGTTACCTATTTGTTCACTGTTTTGTCTCTTTTTATATTTGGTGAACGTCCTGAAAACGGCTTTGCCCAAAATGCCATGGACATTAATAAATACCACAGTTGTTTAGATTATTGGGGTCACCCAGACAATTTTGTGTTTTACATGAAAACTGACTTTTAATCATCAAACGAGTTGCAAAATGACTAGAACGTACAGTCCGGACATTGGTGAGGGTAGAAATAACCATACGGTCACGCTGCTCCCACATCAGCTCAATGGGGGTGAGATCTGGTGACTGCTCTGGCCACAGACACAATACCAGCTGCCTGCTTCTTCCCTAAATAGCTCTTGCATCATTGGGAGGTGTGCACTGGGTCATTGTCCTGTTGGAGGAGGAAATTGGCTCCAACCAGACGCTGTCCCCAGGGTATAGCATTGCAAAATGGAGTGATAGCCCTTCCTTATGCAAAATCCCTATTACCCTGTACAAATCCCCCACTGCCTAGCACCAAAGCAGCCGCAGACCCTCACATTACCTCCACCATGCTGACAGGTGGCGTCAGGATCTCCCACTATACCAGCACCAAAGCAGCCGCAGACCATCACATTACCTCCACCATGCTGACAGGTGGCGTCAGGATCCCCCACTGCCCAGCACCAAAGCAGCCGCAGACCCTCACATTACTTCCACCATGCTGACAGGTGGCGTCAGGATCTCCCACTATACCAGCACCAAAGCAGCCGCAGACCATCACATTACCTCCACCATGCTGACAGAGGGCGTCAGGATCCCCCACTGCCCAGCACCAAAGCAGCCGCAGACCCTCACATTACCTCCACCATGCTGACAGGTGGCGTCAGGATCCCCCACTGCCCAGCACCAAAGCAGCCGCAGACCCTCACATTACCTCCACCATGCTGACAGAGGGCGTCAGGATCTCCCACTGCCCAGCACCAAAGCAGCCGCAGACCATCACATTACCTCCACCATGCTGACAGGTGGCGTCAGGATCTCCCACTATACCAGCACCAAAGCAGCCGCAGACCATCACATTACCTCCACCATGCTGACAGGTGGCGTCAGGATCTCCCACTGCCCAGCACCAAAGCAGCCGCAGACCATCACATTACCTCCACCATGCTGACAGGTGGCGTCAGGATCTCCCACTATACCAGCACCAAAGCAGCCGCAGACCATCACATTACCTCCACCATGCTGACAGGTGGCGTCAGGATCCCCCACTGCCCAGCACCAAAGCAGCCGCAGACCCTCACATTACTTCCACCATGCTGACAGGTGGCGTCAGGATCTCCCACTATACCAGCACCAAAGCAGCCGCAGACCATCACATTACCTCCACCATGCTGACAGAGGGCGTCAGGATCCCCCACTGCCCAGCACCAAAGCAGCCGCAGACCCTCACATTACCTCCACCATGCTGACAGGTGGCGTCAGGATCCCCCACTGCCCAGCACCAAAGCAGCCGCAGACCCTCACATTACCTCCACCATGCTGACAGAGGGCGTCAGGATCTCCCACTGCCCAGCACCAAAGCAGCCGCAGACCCTCACATTACCTCCACCATGCTGACAGGTGGCGTCAGGATCTCCCACTATACCAGCACCAAAGCAGCTGCAGACCATCACATTACCTCCACCATGCTGACAGGTGGCGTCAGGATCTCCCACTGCCCAGCACCAAAGCAGCCGCAGACCATCACATTACCTCCACCATGCTGACAGAGGGCGTCAGGATCTCCCACTGCCCAGCACCAAAGCAGCCGCAGACCCTCACATTACCTCCACCATGCTGACAGGTGGCGTCAGGATCTCCCACTGCCCAGCACCAAAGCAGCCGCAGACCCTCACATTACCTCCACCATGCTGACAGGTGGCGTCAGGATCTCCCACTATACCAGCACCAAAGCAGCCGCAGACCCTCACATTACCTCCACCATGCTGACAGAGGGCGTCAGGATCTCCCACTGCCCAGCACCAAACCAGCTGCAGACCATCACATTACCTCCACCATGCTGACAGGTGGCGTCAGGATCTCCCACTGCCCAGCACCAAAGCAGCCGCAGACCCTCACATTACCTCCACCATGCTGACAGGTGGCGTCAGGATCTCCCACTATACCAGCACCAAAGCAGCCGCAGACCATCACATTACCTCCACCATGCTGACAGAGGGCGTCAGGATCTCCCACTGCCCAGCACCAAACCAGCTGCAGACCATCACATTACCTCCACCATGCTGACAGAGGGCGTCAGGATCTCCCACTATACCAGCACCAAAGCAGCCGCAGACCATCACATTACCTCCACCATGCTGACAGAGGGCGTCAGGATCTCCCACTGCCCAGCACCAAACCAGCTGCAGACCATCACATTACCTCCACCATGCTGACAGGTGGCGTCAGGATCTCCCACTGCCCAGCACCAAAGCAGCCGCAGACCATCACATTACCTCCACCATGCTGACAGGTGGCGTCAGGATCTCCCACTGCCCAGCACCAAAGCAGCCGCAGACCATCACATTACCTCCACCATGCTGACAGGTGGCGTCAGGATCTCCCACTGCCCAGCACCAAAGCAGCCGCAGACCCTCACATTACCTCCACCATGCTGACAGATGGCGTCAGGATCTCCCACTGCCCAGCACCAGAGCAGCCGCAGACCATCACATTACCTCCACCATGCTGACAGGTGGCGTCAGGATCTCCCACTATACCAGCACCAAAGCAGCCGCAGACCCTCACATTACCTCCACCATGCTGACAGGTGGCGTCAGGATCTCCCACTGCCCAGCACCAAAGCAGCCGCAGACCATCACATTACCTCCACCATGCTGACAGGTGGCGTCAGGATCTCCCACTGCCCAGCACCAAAGCAGCCGCAGACCATCACATTACCTCCACCATGCTGACAGGTGGCGTCAGGATCTCCCACTGCCCAGCACCAAAGCAGCCGCAGACCCTCACATTACCTCCACCATGCTGACAGGTGGCGTCAGGATCTCCCACTATACCAGCACCAAAGCAGCCGCAGACCATCACATTACCTCCACCATGCTGACAGGTGGCGTCAGGATCTCCCACTGCCCAGCACCAAAGCAGCCGCAGACCCTCACATTACCTCCACCATGCTGACAGAGGGCGTCAGGATCTCCCACTATACCAGCACCAAAGCAGCCGCAGACCATCACATTACCTCCACCATGCTGACAGAGGGCGTCAGGATCTCCCACTGCCCAGCACCAAACCAGCTGCAGACCATCACATTACCTCCACCATGCTGACAGGTGGCGTCAGGATCTCCCACTATACCAGCACCAAAGCAGCCGCAGACCATCACATTACCTCCACCATGCTGACAGAGGGCGTCAGGATCTCCCACTGCCCAGCACCAAACCAGCTGCAGACCATCACATTACCTCCACCATGCTGACAGGTGGCGTCAGGATCTCCCACTGCCCAGCACCAAAGCAGCCGCAGACCATCACATTACCTCCACCATGCTGACAGGTGGCGTCAGGATCTCCCACTGCCCAGCACCAAAGCAGCCGCAGACCATCACATTACCTCCACCATGCTGACAGGTGGCGTCAGGATCTCCCACTGCCCAGCACCAAAGCAGCCGCAGACCCTCACATTACCTCCACCATGCTGACAGATGGCGTCAGGATCTCCCACTGCCCAGCACCAGAGCAGCCGCAGACCATCACATTACCTCCACCATGCTGACAGGTGGCGTCAGGATCTCCCACTATACCAGCACCAGAGCAGCCGCAGACCCTCACATTACCTCCACCATGCTGACAGGTGGCGTCAGGATCTCCCACTGCCCAGCACCAAAGCAGCCGCAGACCATCACATTACCTCCACCATGCTGACAGAGGGCGTCAGGATCTCCCACTGCCCAGCACCACAGCAGCTGCAGACCCTCACATTACCTCCACCATGCTGACAGGTGGCGTCAGGATCTCCCACTGCCCAGCACCAAAGCAGCCGCAGACCATCACATTACCTCCACCATGCTGACAGATGGCGTCAGGATCTCCCACTGCCCAGCACCAAAGCAGCCGCAGACCCTCACATTACCTCCACCATGCTGACAGGTGGCGTCAGGATCTCCCACTATACCAGCACCAAAGCAGCCGCAGACCATCACATTACCTCCACCATGCTGACAGGTGGCGTCAGGATCTCCCACTATACCAGCACCAAAGCAGCCGCAGACCATCACATTACCTCCACCATGCTGACAGAGGGCGTCAGGATCTCCCACTATACCAGCACCAAAGCAGCCGCAGACCATCACATTACCTCCACCATGCTGACAGGTGGCGTCAGGATCTCCCACTATACCAGCACCAAAGCAGCCGCAGACCCTCACATTACCTCCACCATGCTGACAGGTGGCGTCAGGATCTTCCACTATACCAGCACCAAAGCAGCCGCAGACCATCACATTACCTCCACCATGCTGACAGAGGGCGTCAGGATCTCCCACTATACCAGCACCAAAGCAGCCGCAGACCATCACATTACCTCCACCATGCTGACAGGTGGCGTCAGGATCTCCCACTGCCCAGCACCAAAGCAGCCGCAGACCCTCACATTACCTCCACCATGCTGACAGGTGGCGTCAGGATCTCCCACTATACCAGCACCAAAGCAGCCGCAGACCCTCACATTACCTCCACCATGCTGACAGAGGGCGTCAGGATCTCCCACTGCCCAGCACCAAAGCAGCCGCAGACCCTCACATTACCTCCACCATGCTGACAGGTGGCGTCAGGATCTCCCACTGCCCAGCACCAAAGCAGCCGCAGACCCTCACATTACCTCCACCATGCTGACAGGTGGCGTCAGGATCTCCCACTGCCCAGCACCAAAGCAGCCGCAGACCCTCACATTACCTCCACCATGCTGACAGGTGGTGTCAGGATCTCCCACTGCCCAGCACCAAAGCAGCCGCAGACCCTCACATTACCTCCACCATGCTGACAGGTGGCGTCAGGATCTCCCACTGCCCAGCACCAAAGCAGCCGCAGACCCTCACATTACCTCCACCATGCTGACAGGTGGCGTCAGGATCTCCCACTGCCCAGCACCAAAGCAGCCGCAGACCCTCACATTACCTCCACCATGCTGACAGGTGGGGGGAAATTTACCAAAATGGATTCGTAGAAAAAAGGTGTATTCGTAGGGAGAAATACACCTTTTTTTTACGAATTTGTATTTTCGGGATTTACAATCCCAAAAATACAACAATTCGTAGTCCTAAAGATGGAACATTCGTATTTGTAGTTACAAATACGAATGCCCTACACCATCGATAGGATATGACAGAAATCACCATTCAAAAGAATGGTGGTTTCTGATTTACTAAGCAGCCGTATAATAATAGTATATGATAATACGGCTGCTTAGTGGTGTTAAACACCCACGCAAATACGACAGGAAAATAGAACACCATTTTCCTGTTCTATTTGCATTTTAGCCTGCACGGATCAGTCAGATCCGTGCAGGCTGCAGTGTTAAAAAATAGAAAAATAAATAAATAAAAAAAAAAAACCGGCGTGGGGTCCCCCCCACAGCTGTAACCAGCACCAGGCTGAAGGAGCCGGGGCCGGTAATTAAAAATCAGGGAACCTGACAAATAGGGGCTCCCCGATTTTTAACAACCAGCCCCAGGCTCCAGGTCCGGGGCTGGTTCCCAAAATACGGGGGACAAAATGACTAGGGGTCCCCCGTATTTCTAGAACCAGCCCCAGGCACAACCAGCCGGCAGGCTAATGCCACAGCCGGGGGGAGACTTTTTATGCAAGTCCCCCCGGCCAAAGCATTAACTCTACCGACCAGTCAGCCTGGCCAGGGGCCCTGGGGGAGTGGGGACCCCCCCAATAAAGGGGTCCCCCCCCTCCAGGACTTACCTGACCAGGCTGAAGCCTGGTGCTGTCCTCGATGCCCCTGGGCGGTGGGCATCGAGCTGATAAATGTAGTAAAAAAAAGATGAACCTATTGTTTTTTACTGTGGCACTACAAGTGCCAGCAAGCCTCCCCAGCAAGCTGGGACTTGGAGAACCACAAGTCCCAGCCTGCTGGGCATTAAAGGGCCCGCTGGCACTTGCAGTTCTACAGTTAAAAAAATAGTGCACAAAACACACTGACACACTTTTAAAATAAAACTTTATTACACACAAAGCCCACACATACTAATACTTACCTATCTTCTTCCCATAGGTCGCCCTGGTCCTGTGTCGGCGTCTTCTGGTCCATGTCGTCTTCTTCCTTCATGTCGACGTCGCTGTCGGCGATGGCGTCCCCGTCCGGATCCGACGAAATCCATGTGGAGCTGTGGAAGGAAACCATACTCACCTGTCCCAGCGCGACGTAGTCCAGGTAAGGGTCTTTGCAAAAAAACAAACCGGCACCCGAAACCAGACCGGACTCACGGAGACGCACGTGTGTTTGTTTACATCGTGCGGCTCCGCCTCCCGAATGCCGCTATTGGCCGCCTTGCGGCCTAGCGGCTCCTGATTGGCCGCTAGGCCGCAAGGCGGCCAATAGCGGCATTCGGGAGGCGGAGCCGCACGATGTAAACACCGTGCGTCTCCGTGTCCGGCTGGTTTCGGGTGTCGGTTTGTTTTTTTGCCAAGACCCTTACCTGGACTACGTCGCGCTGGGACAGGTGAGTATGGTTTCCTTCCACAGCTTCCTCCATGGATTTCGTCGGACTCCGGACGCCGATGCCATCGCCGACAGGGATGCCGACATGGAGGAAGAAGACGACATGGACCAGAAGACGCCGACACAGGACCAGGGCGACCTATGGGAAGAAGATAGGTAAGTATTAGTATGTGTGGGCTTTGTGTGTAATAAAGTTTTATTTTAAAAGTGTGTCAGTGTGTTTTGTGCACTATTTTTTTAACTATAGAACTGCAAGTGCCAGCGGGCCCTTTAATGCCCAGCAGGCTGGGACTTGTGGTTCTCCAAGTCCCAGCTTGCTGGGGAGGCTTGCTGGCACTTGTAGTGCCACAGTAAAAAACAATAGGTTCATCTTTTTTTTACTACATTTATCAGCTAGATGCCCACCGCCCAGGGGCATCGAGGACAGCACCAGGCTTCAGCCTGGTCAGGTAAGTCCTGGAGGGGGGGGTCCCCACTCCCCCAGGGCCCCTGGCCAGGCTGACTGGTCGGTAGAGTTAATGCTTTGGCCGGGGGGACTTGCATAAAAAGTCTCCCCCCGGCTGTGGCATTAGCCTGCCGGCTGGTTGTGCCTGGGGCTGGTTGTTGAAATACGGGGGACCCCTAGTCATTTTGTCCCCCGTATTTTGGGAACCAGCCCCGGACCTGGAGCCTGGGGCTGGTTGTTAAAAATCGGGGAGCCCCTATTTGTCGGGTTCCCTGATTTTTAATTACCGGCCCCGGCTCCTTCAGCCTGGTGCTGGTTATGGCTGTGCGGGGGACCCCACGCCGGTTTTTTTTTTATTTATTTATTTTTTCTATTTTTTTTTTACACCTTGCAGCCTGCACGGATCTGACTGATCCGTGCAGACTGCTAGAAATAATTCGTATTAGCGGCCGTATATACGGCCGCTAATACGAATCATTACACCATCGGAGGGTTACAAAGCAGTCGTATATGACTGCTTTGTAACTGATCCTCCGGAACACGACTTTGCATACGACTTAAACAGTCGTATGCAGTCGTAGGGAAACTACCAATACGAAAAACTAGGTTTTTCATATTGGTAAATTTCCCCCGTGGTGTCAGGATCTCCCACTGCCCAGCACCAAAGCAGCCGCAGACCCTCACATTACCTCCACCATGCTGACAGAGGGCGTCAGGATCTCCCACTGCCCAGCACCACAGCAGCTGCAGACCCTCACATTACCTCCACCATGCTGACAGGTGGCGTCAGGATCTCCCACTATACCAGCACCAAAGCAGCCGCAGACCATCACATTACCTCCACCATGCTGACAGGTGGCGTCAGGATCTCCCACTGCCCAGCACCAAAGCAGCCGCAGACCCTCACATTACCTCCACCATGCTGACAGGTGGCGTCAGGATCTCCCACTCTACCAGCACCAAAGCAGCCGCAGACCCTCACATTACCTCCACCATGCTGACAGAGGGCGTCAGGATCTCCCACTATACCAGCACCAAAGCAGCCGCAGACCATCACATTACCTCCACCATGCTGACAGGTGGCGTCAGGATCTCCCACTATACCAGCACCAAAGCAGCCGCAGACCATCACATTACCTCCACCATGCTGACAGGTGGCTTCAGGATCTCCCACTATACCAGCACCAAAGCAGCCGCAGACCATCACATTACCTCCACCATGCTGACAGGTGGCGTCAGGATCTCCCACTGCCCAGCACCAAAGCAGACGCAGACCATCACATTACCTCCACCATGCTGACAGGTGGCGTCAGGATCTCCCACTATACCAGCACCAAACCAGCCGCAGACCCTCACATTACCTCCACCATGCTGACAGGTGGCGTCAGGATCTTCCAGCATCTGTTGCCTTGTTCTGCGTCTCACAAATGTTCCTCTGTGTGATCCAAACACCTCAGACTTCCATTCATCTGTCCATAACACTATTCCAATCTTCATCTGTGCAATGTCTGTGTTCTATTGCCCATATTAATCTTTGCCTTTTATTGGCCAGTCTCAGATACGGCTTTTTCTCTGCCTAGAAGGCCAGCACCCCGGAGTCACCTCTTCACTATAGATGTTGACACTGGCGTTTTCTGGGTATTATTTAATGGAGCAGCCAGTTGAGGACCTGCGAGGCATCTTTTTCTCAAACTAGAGACTCTATTGTACTTGTCTTCTTGCTCAGTTGTGCATTGAGGCCTCACACTCTTCCTACTCTGGTTAGAGCCTGTTTGTGCTGTTCTCTAAAGGGAGTAGTACACACCCTTGTTGGAAATGTTCAGTTTCTTGGCCGTTTCTCGCATGGAATAGCCTTCATTTCTAAGAACAAGAATAGACTGTTGAGCTTTACATGAAAGTTCTCTTCTTAGGCCATTTTGAGAGTATAATCGAAGCCACAAATGTGATGCTCCAGATAGTCCACTAGCTCAAAGGAAGGCCAGTTTTATAAATTCTCTAATGAGCAAACCCATTTTCAGCTGTGCTAACATAATTGCACAAGGGTTTTTAAAGGGTTTTCTAATAATCCATTAGTCTTCTAACGTGATTAGCAAACACAATGTACCGTTAGAACACTGGAGTGATGGATGCTGGAAGCATAATCACTTACCAAATTAACAATGTATAGAGTGTATTTCTGATTAATTTAAAGTTATCTTCATTGCTTTTCCTTCAATAATAAGGAAATATTTAGGTGACCCCAAACTTTTGAGTGGTAGTGTGTATGTTTGTGTTTGTCTGTGTGTCTGTGTGTCTGTATTTTTGTTTCCTGACAGTTACTATGTCTGTTTTATTGTAGGCGTGGCTTGTGCTACTAACATACCATTACCTGTGCTAGTAACACCAGAAATAAACAGAAAGGACGATACACCTTCATCTGATCCGGGTAATCATAAGGTAACACATTGATCCCCTCTGGTTGTTTTATGGGGATTACAGTATTTAATACAGGTTGAGTATCCCTTATCCGAAATTCTCAGGACCACGAGCATTCCAGATAAGGGATTTTTCCGGATTTTGGAATCATTTAATTATTACATACTTACATAATAACATACTTTCCTGTCCCCTGGTGGTGCCCCGATGGTCACTCGGCGTCCACTTTGTCCCCCCGGCGTCCACGGCAGGCCTCCAGCACCGTCTCCGGCATCTCCAGCGGTCCCAGGAGTGCATTGTGCGAGTTCCCAGGCGTGCCGGTGACGTCACCGGCGCGCGCACACACTTGCGCAATGCACTCCAGGGACCGCTGGAGAGGATGCTGAAGTCCTGGCATGGACGCCGGGGGACTGGGTAAGTACAAAAAAAGGGTTAGGGGGTAAAAAAAAAAAAATAATTATTATTAAAAAAAACACTGTTTTTGGAATAATTCGGATAAGGGATGCCCGGATACGGGATACTCAACCTGTAGCATTATAGTTTTTCCTGATCAGTCTTGTCCTTCAAATAAATTAAACATCCAACACATCCAACTAAACACTGATTTATTGTGACCTGTTTGTACATTTTTAGTAACTGTTTTAGCCGACGACCCTATTGTGAATGATGTATTTTATTCTGTTTTAATTTATCAGCATTGGATACTTTACATTGACATTGTCATTTTATAATTGATATGTTAGCTAATTAGTTTATGTTAGAAGCACTTGTTCACGTCTCATGGGTGTCAGCAGTATTGTAAATGTTCTTTCTAATAAATATTCTGATGTGTTCTTATGGCCCCCATACACTGGGGCGATTCACATACAATGTAGGTTCTTCTCGTGCGATTGCAGCGGTCAGTCGCATGGAAAGTGTCCAAATTGCATGTGATTGACAGCAGGTTCAATGCGATGTGCTGTCCCATGCTCCTGGCACTGGAGCCTTCATACATTAGGGCGACTTCCGCCCTCGGAGAAGTTTGTGATCGTCCCCTTGAGCCACCTGTGAGCTCCCTGGGCGGTGGTACTGCATGCGATCTATCACATGCGGTGCTTTTGCTTGGGATCGCAGCCTAGCCTGCCTAGCTCGGAAGCATCCCAACAGATCCGGTGCGACCCGCAAGCTACGATACAATGCGCACGTGACTCATCGCATCTCAACGGACCTGCTGTCAGTGACGTGCAATTTGGGCGCTTTTAATGCGATTGGTCGCCGCATTCTTATCAGAAGAGCTCACATTGCATGTGACACATAATACGTCCTCCACTAGGGGGTACGATGGGTATAGAATAGCCTGGAGAGCAGAGTCTGGGCTCCAAACATTTCGTTTATTTCCCAGCAGTCCTGACCCCCCCTCTGTACCCCGTCCCCAGCCTCTCGCAAACCACTTCAATAGTTGTATCTGCCTATGAGAAATAAGAATTTCTTAACCCTTTATGATTCATTTAAATGGACATTGTTTTTTATTATATTAGATATTTATATTTATTTTATATATCATTTTTTGGGAGGTGTTACTTAGAACCTAATTTGCATACTCTACCAGCGTCATCAATGGGCCATAAAGGGGTGTTACAGTGAAGTAACTGAGCAAATCCTTTTCTTGATTTTGAAGGTAAAATCCAGACTTGATGTCAATTATCAGGCGGAAAGCTTCCTTTCCTTACAAGTGTTGAACAAAGCGATATGTGAACTGCAGCAAAATACAAGGACAAAGTATGTTATTCGGCAAAAGAGCAAAGATTTTGGCAATGAGGGTAATTATTGAAATTAATGTATTTAAATTTGTATTTTGTCATTACTTCAACTTCAATGTCCTTTCTCTTTTAGCTGTGACAGTTTTCACTTTCACTTTGAGCTGTGACCATTTTTAGCCCACAAACTCTCCACCGCACCCCCAGTCTCCATCTGCTCCTACCTCCAGTCTCTGTCTTCACAGCTCCCTCCCTCCATATCCAGCAAGTTTGAAACAGTGTTCCTGCAAAACTTGCTTTCACTTTCTGTTATGACATCTTTTAACACACAAAGGAGCAATTTGGTCTGTCGAGTGGCCTCTAGTGGTCAGCGGTAGTACTTCTCATAGAGGTGAGGAGTAGTTAGCCTTTACACACACACACACATATAATTATTTTTATAAATTTGTGTGTATATTTATGTAATTAAATGTTTTGTGGTATATGATAACGAGTGAATCGTCTCCTAATATATGAATTGTACATGGAATTTATCAATATCCTATTTTTTTCAACAACCCTCTTAAAGCAAAGACACCAAATTCACGATCTAGAATTTTCTGGATGAGTCATGATGCGCAGCACGGTAAACTCATCCCATTTTCTGGAGTTCCTTTCGTGTATATCGGGAGGAAATCACTTGATTGTCATTTGGGAAAAGACGTCAATCTGTCGTGGAAGAGGAAATATGCTGAGCGAAGAGAAAGGAGAGAGGTGCTTAGCTTTGCTTTTTACATTCAATTCCGTTTTTTCCCCTCGTATTGCATGCTGTTCTAATTGTGACCTTCAATGTCCTTGTTCTTTCTAAGTTCTAGCCTCTCTGCTCCCAAATGTCCAAGGCATTTGTCTTGTAGGGTTCCAAGGATATGATGCTAAAGAGAGTATGGGAATTCTGTAGGGGACACCGGAGCTTAAGACGTGGGTATAGATGCGTGATGAGTGGAGCTGGAACTTTACATTAAAAAGTGATAGTTTTGTGCAATACGGGGCTGCTGGGTTGGCCAACTTCAAAGTAGACATTGGCCAGTTGAATCTGTTTGGACATCCGTCAGTCTTACCTTGCCATTGCTAGACCTCCGCCCACCACCATTTAGGCAACGTATTCTGTGAGTACAAGTTGTGCTGCTTGTGAAGGCATCTCCTAGGTTGCAGCTTTACCGAGTCACTGCTTGGTCCATGGAACCACACGCTTGTTAGATTTGACCAGTTTGACACTGGCGGTTTCCCATTCCAGTACTGGTCGCTGAATTTTGCAGGTACCTCAGGACTCTACCACCCGTGGCAGCAACTTTGGTATGTCCCCAATGTTCCTAGTGGATGAAGGAGAAAATAGGATTTTGGTAATTCCGGTAAATCGATTTCTCAGAATTCACAGGGGACACTGGACGCCCACCCAAAGCTGTTTAACCTGCCTTGTTTTTGTTGCTGTTCTTTGCGTGTTGTTTTGTGCAGCCCAGAGGTTCTCGAATTGTACCTGTAACGTGCCTCTGTTCTCCTTCTCCTCATTGTACCTGTTACGTGACTCTGTTCTCCTCCTCATTGTACCTGACGTGTCTTTGTTCTCC
Source organism: Crinia signifera (assembly GCF_055691185.1). Taxonomy (NCBI): domain Eukaryota; kingdom Metazoa; phylum Chordata; class Amphibia; order Anura; family Myobatrachidae; genus Crinia; species Crinia signifera. The sequence goes on along the minus strand of NC_139220.1, from coordinate 5,508,802 downwards.
ATCTCCTCATTCTACCTGTTACGTGTCTCTGTTCTCCTTCTCCTCATTGTACCTGTTACGTGTCTCTGTTCTCCTTCTCCTCACTGTACCTGTTACGTGTCTCTGTTCTCCATCTCCTCATTGTACCTGTTACGTGTGTCTGTTCTCCATCTCCTCATTGTACCTGTTACGTGTCTCTGTTCTCCTTCTCTTCATTGTACCTGTTACGTGTCTCTGTTCTCCTTCTCCTCATTGTACCTGTTAGGTGTCTCTGTTCTCCTTCTCCTCATTGTACCTGTTACGTGTCTCTGTTCTCCATCTCCTCATTGTACCTGTTACGTGTCTCTGTTCTCCATCTCCTCAATGTACCTGTTACATGTCTCTGTTCTCCTTCTCCTAATTGTACCTGTTATGTGTCTCTGTTCTCCTTCTCCTCATTGTACCTGTTACGTGTCTCTGTTCTCCATCACCTCATTGTACCTGTTACGTGTCTCTGTTCTCCTTCTCCTCATTGTACCTGTTACGTGTCTCTGTTCTCCTTCTCCTCATTGTACCTGTTACGTGTCTCTGTTCTCCTTCTCCTCATTGTACCTGTTACGTGTCTCTGTTCTCCATCTCCTCATTGTAGCTGTTACGTGTCTCTGTTCTCCTTCTCCTCATTGTATCTGTTATGTGTCTCTGTTCTCCTTCTCCTCATTGTACCTGTTACGTGTCTCTATTCTCCTTCTCCTCATTGTACCTGTTACGTGTCTCTGTTCTCCTTCTCCTCATTGTACCTGTTACGTGTCTCTGTTCTCCATCTCCTCATTGTACCTGTTATGTGTCTCTGTTCTCCATCTCCTCATTGTACCTGTTACGTGTCTCTGTTCTCCATCTCCTCATTGTACCTGTTACGTGTCTCTGTTCTCATTCTGCTCATTGTACCTGTTACGTGTCTCTGTTCTCCTTCTCCTCATTGTACCTGTTACGTGTCTCTGTTCTCCATCTCCTCATTGTAGCTTACGTGTCTCTGTTCTCCTTCTCCTCATTCTACCTGTTACGTGTCTCTGTTCTCCATCTCCTCATTGAACCTGTTACGTGTCTCTGTGCTCCATCTCCTCATTGTACCTGTTACGTGTCTCTGTTCTCCTTCTCCTCATTGTACCTGTTTCTTGTGTCTCTGTTCTCCTTCTCCTCATTGTACCTTTTACGTGTCTCTGTTCTCCTCCTCATTGTACCTGTTTCGTGTGTCTCTGTTCTCCTTCTCCTCATTGTACCTGTTACGTGTCTCTGTTCTCCTTCTCCTCATTGTACCTGTTACGTGTCTCTGTTCTCCTTCTCCTCATTGTACCTGTTACGTGTCTCTGTTCTCCTTCTCCTCATTGTACCTGTTACGTGTCTCTGTTCTCCTTCTCCTCATTGTACCTGTTACGTGTCTCTGTTCTCCTTCTCCTCATTGTAGCTGTTACGTGTCTCTGTTCTCCTTCTCCTCATTGTACCTGTTACGTGTCTCTGTTCTCCATCTCCTCATTGTACCTGTTACGTGTCTCTGTTCTCCTTCTCCTCATTGTACCTGTTACGTGTCTCTGTTCTCCATCTCCTCATTGTACCTGTTATGTGTCTCTGTTCTCCATCTCCTCATTGTAGCTGTTACGTGTCTCTGTTCTCCTTCTCCTCATTGTACCTGTTATGTGTCTCTGTTCTCCTTCTCCTCATTGTAGCTGTTATGTGTCTCTGTTCTCCTTCTCCTCATTGTACCTGTTACTTGTCTCTGTTCCCCATCTCCTCATTGTACCTGTTACGTGTCTCTGTTCTCCTTCTCCTCATTGTACCTGTTATGTGTCTCTGTTCTCCTTCTCCTCATTGTGCCTGTTACGTGTCTCTGTTCTCCATCTCCTCATTGTACCTTTTACGTGTCTCTGTTCTCCATCTCCTCATTGTACCTGTTATGTGTCTCTGTTCTCCTTCTCCTCATAGTGCCTGTTACGTGTCTCTGTTCTCCTTCTCCTCATTGTGCCTGTTACGTGTCTCTGTTCTCCATCTCCTCATTGTACCTGTTACGTGTCTCTGTTCTCCATCTCCTCATTGTACCTGTTACGTGTCTCTGTTCTCCATCTCCTCATTGTAGCTGTTACGTGTCTCTGTTCTCCTTCTCCTCATTGTACATGTTATGTGTCTCTGTTCTCCTTCTCCTCATTGTGCCTGTTACGTGTCTCTGTTCTCCATCTCCTCATTGTACCTGTTACGTGTCTCTGTTCTCCTTCTCCTCATTGTGCCTGTTACGTGTCTCTGTTCTCCATCTCCTCATTGTGCCTGTTACGTGTCTCTGTTCTCCTTCTCCTCATTGTACCTGTTACGTGTCTCTGTTCTCCATCTCCTCATTGTAGCTGTTACGTGTCTCTGTTCTCCATCTCCTCATTGTAGCTGTTACGTGTCTCTGTTCTCCATCTCCTCATTGTACCTGTTACGTGTCTCTGTTCTCCATCTCCTCATTGTACCTGTTACGTGTCTCTGTTCTCCTTCTCCTCATTGTACCTTTTACGTGTCTCTGTTCTCCATCTCCTCATTGTACCTGTTACGTGTCTCTGTTCTCCTTCTCCTCATTGTACCTGTTACGTGTCTCTCTTCTCCTTCTCCTCATTGTACCTGTTATGTGTCTCTGTTCTCCTTCTCATTGTACCTGTTACGTGTCTCTCTTCTCCTTCTCCTCATTGTACCTGTTGTGTCTCTGTTCTCCTTCTCCTCATTGTAGCTGTTACGTGTCTCTGTTCTCCTTCTCATTGTACCTGTTACGTGTGTCTCTTCTCCTTCTCCTCATTGTACCTGTTATGTGTCTCTGTTCTCCTTCTCCTCATTGTAGCTGTTACGTGTCTCTGTTCTCCTTCTCCTCATTGTACCTGTTACGTGTCTCTGTTCCCCTTCTCCTCATTGTACCTGTTATGTGTCTCTGTTCTCCTTCTCCTCATTGTACCTGTTACGTGTCTCTGTTCCCCATCTCCTCATTGTACCTGTTATGTGTCTCTGTTCTCCTTCTCCTCATTGTGCCTGTTACGTGTCTCTGTTCTCCATCTCCTCATTGTGCCTGTTAAGTGTCTCTGTTCTCCTTCTCCTCATTGTACCTTTTACGTGTCTCTGTTCTCCATCTCCTCATTGTACCTGTTACGTGTCTCTGTTCTCCTTCTCCTCATTGTACCTGTTACGTGTCTCTGTTCTCCATCTCCTCATTGTAGCTGTTACGTGACTCTGTTCTCCATCTCCTCATTGTACCTGTTACGTGTCTCTGTTCTCCATCTCCTCTTTGTAGCTGTTACGTGTCTCTGTTCTCCTTCTCCTCATTGTACCTGTTACGTGTCTCTGTTCTCCATCTCCTCATTGTACCTGTTACGTGTCTCTGTTCTCCTCCTCCTCATTGTACCTGGTACGTGTCTCTGTTCTCCTCCTCATTGTAGCTGTTACGTGTCTCTGTTCTCCTTCTCCTCATTGTGCCTGTTACGTGTCTCTGTTCTCCTTCTCCTCATTGTACCTGTTACATGTCTCTGTTCTCCTTCTCCTCATTGTACCTGTTACATGTCTCTGTTCTCCTTCTCCTCATTGTACCTGGTACATGTCTCTGTTCTCCTTCTCCTCATTGTACCTGTTACGTGTCTCTGTTCTCCTCCTCCTCATTGTGCCTGGTACGTGTCTCTGTTCTCCTTCTCCTCATTGTGCCTGTTACGTGTCTCTGTTCTCCTTCTCCTCATTGTGCCTGTTACGTGTCTCTTTTCTCCATCTCCTCATTGTGCCTGTTACGTGTCTCTGTTCTCCATCTCCTCATTGTACCTGTTACGTGTCTCTGTTCTCCATCTCCTCATTGTACCTGTTACGTGTCTCTGTTCTCCTTCTCCTCATTGTACCTGTTATGTGTCTCTGTTCTCCTTCTCCTCATTGTACCTGTTACGTGTCTCTGTTCTCCATCTCCTCATTGTACCTGTTACGTGTCTCTGTTCTCCTCCTCCTCATTGTACCTGGTACGTGTCTCTGTTCTCCTCCTCCTCATTGTAGCTGTTACGTGTCTCTGTTCTCCTTCTCCTCATTGTGCCTGTTACGTGTCTCTGTTTTCCTTCTCCTCATTGTGCCTGTTACGTGTCTCTGTTCTCCATCTCCTCATTGTGCCTGTTACGTGTCTCTGTTCTCCTTCTCCTCATTGTACCTGTTACGTGACTCTGTTCTCCATCTCCTCATTGTACCTGTTACGTGTCTCTGTTCTCCATCTCCTCATTGTACCTGTTACGTGTCTCTGTTCTCCATCTCCTCATTGTAGCTGTTACGTGTCTCTGTTCTCCTTCTCCTCATTGTACCTGTTACGTGTCTCTGTTCTCCATCTCCTCATTGTACCTGTTACGTGTCTCTGTTCTCCATCTCCTCATTGTACCTGTTACGTGTCTCTGTTCTCCATCTCCTCATTGTACCTGTTACGTGTCTCTGTTCTCCTTCTCCTCATTGTACCTGTTACGTGTCTCTGTTCTCCTTCTCCTCATTGTACCTGTTACGTGTCTCTGTTCTCCTTCTCCTCATTGTACCTGTTACGTGTCTCTGTTCTCCTCCTCATTGTACCTGTTACGTGTCTCTGTTCTCCTTCTCCTCATTGTACCTGTTACGTGTCTCTGTTCTCCTTCTCCTCATTGTACCTGTTACGTGTCTCTGTTCTCCTTCTCCTCATTGTACCTGTTACGTGTCTCTGTTCTCCCTCTCCTCATTGTACCTGTTACGTGTCTCTGTTCTCCTTCTCCTCATTGTACCTGTTTTTTGTGTCTCTGTTCTCCTTCTCCTCATTGTACCTTTTACGTGTCTCTGTTCTCCTTCTCCTCATTGTACCTGTTACGTGTCTCTGTTCTCCTTCTCCTCATTGTACCTGTTTTTTGTGTCTCTGTTCTCCTTCTCCTCATTGTACCGGTTACGTGTCTCTGTTCTCCATCTCCTCATTGTACCTGTTAGGTGTCTCTGTTCTCCTTCTCCTCATTGTACCTGTTACGTGTCTCTGTTCTCCTTCTCCTCATTGTACCTGTTACGTGTCTCTGTTCTCCTCCTCCTCATTGTACCTGTTTCGTGTGTCTCTGTTCTCCTTCTCCTCATTGTACCTGTACGTGTCTCTGTTCTCCATCTCCTCATTGTACTTGTTAGGTGTCTCTGTTCTCCTTCTCCTCATTGTACCTGTTACGTGTCTCTGTTCTCCTTCTCCTCATTGTACCTGTTAGGTGTCTCTGTTCTCCTTCTCCTCATTGTACCTGTTAGGTGTCTCTGTTCTCCTTCTCCTCATTGTACCTGTTACGTGTCTCTGTTCTCCTTCTCCTCATTGTACCTGTTACGTGTCTCTGTTCTCCTTCTCCTCATTGTACCTGTTTTTTGTGTCTCTGTTCTCCTTCTCCTCATTGTACCGGTTACGTGTCTCTGTTCTCCATCTCCTCATTGTACCTGTTAGGTGTCTCTGTTCTCCTTCTCCTCATTGTACCTGTTACGTGTCTCTGTTCTCCTTCTCCTCATTGTACCTGTTACGTGTCTCTGTTCTCCTCCTCCTCATTGTACCTGTTTCGTGTGTCTCTGTTCTCCTTCTCCTCATTGTACCTGTTACGTGTCTCTGTTCTCCTTCTCCTCATTGTACCTGTTACGTGTCTCTGTTCTCCATCTCCTCATTGTACCTGTTACGTGTCTCTGTTCTCCATCTCCTCAATGTACCTGTTACGTGTCTCTGTTCTCCTTCTCCTCATTGTACCTGTTACGTGTCTCTGTTCTCCTTCTCCTCATTGTACCTGTTACGTGTCTCTGTTCTCCTTCTCCTCATTGTACCTGTTACGTGTCTCTGTTCTCCTTCTCCTCATTGTACCTGTTACGTGTCTCTGTTCTCCCTCTCCTCATTGTACCTGTTACGTGTCTCTGTTCTCCTTCTCCTCATTGTACCTGTTTTTTGTGTCTCTGTTCTCCTTCTCCTCATTGTACCTTTTACGTGTCTCTGTTCTCCTTCTCCTCATTGTACCTGTTAGGTGTCTCTGTTCTCCTTCTCCTCATTGTACCTGTTACGTGTCTCTGTTCTCCTTCTCCTCATTGTACCTGTTACGTGTCTCTGTTCTCCTCCTCCTCATTGTACCTGTTAGGTGTCTCTGTTCTCCTTCTTCTCATTGTACCTGTTACGTGTCTCTGTTCTCCTTCTCCTCATTGTACCTGTTACGTGTCTCTGTTCTCCTTCTCCTCATTGTACCTGTTACGTGTCTCTGTTCTCCATCTCCTCATTGTACCTGTTACGTGTCTCTGTTCTCCTTCTCCTCATTGTACCTGTTACGTGTCTCTGTTCTCCTTCTTCTCATTGTACCTGTTACGTGTCTCTGTTCTCCTTCTCCTCATTGTACCTGTTACGTGTCTCTGTTCTCCATCTCCTCATTGTACCTGTTAAGGGTCTCTGTTCTCCATCTCCTCATTGTACCTGTTAAGTGTCTCTGTTCTCCATCTCCTCATTGTACCTGTTACGTGTCTCTGTTCTCCTTCTCCTCATTGTACCTGTTACGTGTCTCTGTTCTCCTTCTCCTCATTGTACCTGTTACGTGTCTCTGTTCTCCTTCTCCTCATTGTACCTGTTACGTGTCTCTGTTCTCCTTCTCCTCATTCTACCTGTTACGTGTCTCTGTTCTTCATCTCCTCATTGTACCTGTTACGTGTCTCTGTTCTCCTTCTCCTCATTGTACCTGTTACGTGTCTCTGTTCTCCTTCTCCTCATTGTACCTGTTACGTGTCTCTGTTCTCCTCCTCATTGTACCTGTTACATGTCTCTGTTCTCCTTCTCCTCATTGTACCTGTTACGTTTCTCTGTTCTCCTTCTCCTCATTGTACCTGTTACGTGTCTCTGTTCTCCTTCTCCTCATTGTACCTGTTACGTGTCTCTGTTCTTCATCTCCTCATTGTACCTGTTACGTGTCTCTGTTCTCCATCTCCTCATTGTACCTGTTACGTGTCTCTGTTCTTCATCTCCTCATTGTAGCTGTTACGTGTCTCTGTTCTCCATCTCCTCATTGTACCTGTTACGTGTCTCTGTTCTTCATCTCCTCATTGTACCTGTTACGTGTCTCTGTTCTCCATCTCCTCATTGTACCTGTTACGTGTCTCTGTTCTCCTTCTCCTCATTGTACCTGTTACGTGTCTCTGTTCTCCTTCTCCTCATTGTACCTGTTACGTGTCTCTGTTCTCCTTCTCCTCATTGTACCTGTTACGTGTCTCTGTTCTCCATCTCCTCATTGTACCTGTTACGTGTCTCTGTTCTTCATCTCCTCATTGTACCTGTTACGTGTCTCTGTTCTCCTTCTCCTCATTGTACCTGTTACGTGTCTCTGTTCTCCTTCTCCTCATTGTACCTGTTACGTGTCTCTGTTCTCCTCCTCATTGTACCTGTTACGTGTCTCTGTTCTCCTTCTCCTCATTGTACCTGTTACGTTTCTCTGTTCTCCTTCTCCTCATTGTACCTGTTACGTGTCTCTGTTCTCCTTCTCCTCATTGTACCTGTTTTGTGTCTCTGTTCTCCTTCTCCTCATTGTACCTGTTACATGTCTCTGTTCTCCTTCTCCTCATTGTACCTGTTACGTGTCTCTGTTCTCCTTCTCCTCATTGTACCTGTTACGTGTCTCTGTTCTCCTTCTCCTCATTGTACCTGTTACGTGTCTCTGTTCTCCTTCTCCTCATTGTACCTGTTACGTGTCTCTGTTCTCCTTCTCCTCATTGTACCTGTTACGTGTCTCTGTTCTCCTTCTCCTCATTGTACCTGTTACGTGTCTCTGTTCTCCTTCTCCTCATTGTACCTGTTACGTGTCTCTGTTCTCCTTCTCCTCATTGTACCTGTTACGTGTCTCTGTTCTCCATCTCCTCATTGTGCCTGTTACGTGTCTCTGTTTTCCTTCTCCTCATTGTACCTGTTACGTGTCTCTGTTCTCCATCTCCTCATTGTGCTTGTTACGTGTCTCTGTTTTCCTTCTTCTCATTGTACCTGTTACGTGTCTCTGTTCTCCATCTCCTCATTGTACCTGTTACGTGTCTCTGTTCTCCATCTCCTCATTGTACCTGTTACGTGTCTCTGTTCTCCTCCTCCTCATTGTACCTGTTACGTTTCTCTGTTCTCCTTCTCCTCATTGTACCTGTTACGTGTCTCTGTTCTCCTTCTCCTCATTGTACCTGTTTTGTGTCTCTGTTCTCCTTCTCCTCATTGTACCTGTTACATGTCTCTGTTCTCCTTCTCCTCATTGTACCTGTTACGTGTCTCTGTTCTCCTTCTCCTCATTGTACCTGTTACGTGTCTCTGTTCTCCTTCTCCTCATTGTACCTGTTACGTGTCTCTGTTCTCCTTCTCCTCATTGTACCTGTTACGTGTCTCTGTTCTCCTTCTCCTCATTGTACCTGTTACGTGTCTCTGTTCTCCTTCTCCTCATTGTACCTGTTACGTGTCTCTGTTCTCCATCTCCTCATTGTGCCTGTTACGTGTCTCTGTTTTCCTTCTCCTCATTGTACCTGTTACGTGTCTCTGTTCTCCTTCTTCTCATTGTACCTGTTACGTGTCTCTGTTCTCCATCTCCTCATTGTACCTGTTACGTGTCTCTGTTCTCCATCTCCTCATTGTACCTGTTACGTGTCTCTGTTCTCCTTCTCCTCATTGTACCTGTTACGTGTCTCTGTTCTCCTTCTCCTCATTGTACCTGTTACGTGTCTCTGTTCTCCATCTCCTCATTGTACCTGTTACGTGTCTCTGTTCTCCTCCTCCTCATTGTACCTGGTACGTGTCTCTGTTCTCCTCCTCCTCATTGTAGCTGTTACGTGTCTCTGTTCTCCTTCTCCTCATTGTGCCTGTTACGTGTCTCTGTTTTCCTTCTCCTCATTGTGCCTGTTACGTGTCTCTGTTCTCCATCTCCTCATTGTGCCTGTTACGTGTCTCTGTTCTCCTTCTCCTCATTGTACCTGTTACGTGACTCTGTTCTCCATCTCCTCATTGTACCTGTTACGTGTCTCTGTTCTTTATCTCCTCATTGTACCTGTTACGTGTCTCTGTTCTCCATCTCCTCATTGTAGCTGTTACGTGTCTCTGTTCTCCTTCTCCTCATTGTACCTGTTACGTGTCTCTGTTCTCCATCTCCTCATTGTACCTGTTACGTGTCTCTGTTCTCCATCTTCTCATTGTACCTGTTACGTGTCTCTGTTCTCCATCTCCTCATTGTACCTGTTACGTGTCTCTGTTCTCCTTCTCCTCATTGTACCTGTTACGTGTCTCTGTTCTCCTTCTCCTCATTGTACCTGTTACGTGTCTCTGTTCTCCTTCTCCTCATTGTACCTGTTACGTGTCTCTGTTCTCCTCCTCATTGTACCTGTTACGTGTCTCTGTTCTCCTCCTCATTGTACCTGTTACGTGTCTCTGTTCTCCTTCTCCTCATTGTACCTGTTACGTGTCTCTGTTCTCCTTCTCCTCATTGTACCTGTTACGTGTCTCTGTTCTCCCTCTCCTCATTGTACCTGTTACGTGTCTATGTTCTCCTTCTCCTCATTGTACCTGTTTTTTGTGTCTCTGTTCTCCTTCTCCTCATTGTACCTTTTACGTGTCTCTGTTCTCCTTCTCCTCATTGTACCTGTTACGTGTCTCTGTTCTCCTTCTCCTCATTGTACCTGTTTTTTGTGTCTCTGTTCTCCTTCTCCTCATTGTACCGGTTACGTGTCTCTGTTCTCCATCTCCTCATTGTACCTGTTAGGTGTCTCTGTTCTCCTTCTCCTCATTGTACCTGTTACGTGTCTCTGTTCTCCTTCTCCTCATTGTACCTGTTACGTGTCTCTGTTCTCCTCCTCCTCCTCATTGTACCTGTTTCGTGTGTCTCTGTTCTCCTTCTCCTCATTGTACCGGTTACGTGTCTCTGTTCTCCATCTCCTCATTGTACTTGTTAGGTGTCTCTGTTCTCCTTCTCCTCATTGTACCTGTTACGTGTCTCTGTTCTCCTTCTCCTCATTGTACCTGTTAGGTGTCTCTGTTCTCCTTCTCCTCATTGTACCTGTTAGGTGTCTCTGTTCTCCTTCTCCTCATTGTACCTGTTACGTGTCTCTGTTCTCCTTCTCCTCATTGTACCTGTTACGTGTCTCTGTTCTCCTTCTCCTCATTGTACCTGTTTTTTGTGTCTCTGTTCTCCTTCTCCTCATTGTACCGGTTACGTGTCTCTGTTCTCCATCTCCTCATTGTACCTGTTAGGTGTCTCTGTTCTCCTTCTCCTCATTGTACCTGTTACGTGTCTCTGTTCTCCTTCTCCTCATTGTACCTGTTACGTGTCTCTGTTCTCCTCCTCCTCATTGTACCTGTTTCGTGTGTCTCTGTTCTCCTTCTCCTCATTGTACCTGTTACGTGTCTCTGTTCTCCTTCTCCTCATTGTACCTGTTACGTGTCTCTGTTCTACATCTCCTCATTGTACCTGTTACGTGTCTCTGTTCTCCATCTCCTCAATGTACCTGTTACGTGTCTCTGTTCTCCTTCTCCTCATTGTACCTGTTACGTGTCTCTGTTCTCCTTCTCCTCATTGTACCTGTTACGTGTCTCTGTTCTCCTTCTCCTCATTGTACCTGTTACGTGTCTCTGTTCTCCTTCTCCTCATTGTACCTGTTACGTGTCTCTGTTCTCCCTCTCCTCATTGTACCTGTTACGTGTCTCTGTTCTCCTTCTCCTCATTGTACCTGTTTTTTGTGTCTCTGTTCTCCTTCTCCTCATTGTACCTTTTACGTGTCTCTGTTCTCCTTCTCCTCATTGTACCTGTTAGGTGTCTCTGTTCTCCTTCTCCTCATTGTACCTGTTACGTGTCTCTGTTCTCCTTCTCCTCATTGTACCTGTTACGTGTCTCTGTTCTCCTCCTCCTCATTGTACCTGTTAGGTGTCTCTGTTCTCCTTCTTCTCATTGTACCTGTTACGTGTCTCTGTTCTCCTTCTCCTCATTGTACCTGTTACGTGTCTCTGTTCTCCTTCTCCTCATTGTACCTGTTACGTGTCTCTGTTCTCCATCTCCTCATTGTACCTGTTACGTGTCTCTGTTCTCCTTCTCCTCATTGTACCTGTTACGTGTCTCTGTTCTCCTTCTTCTCATTGTACCTGTTACGTGTCTCTGTTCTCCTTCTCCTCATTGTACCTGTTACGTGTCTCTGTTCTCCTTCTCCTCATTGTACCTGTTACGTGTCTCTGTTCTCCTTCTCCTCATTGTACCTGTTACGTGTCTCGGTTCTCCTTCTCCTCATTGTACCTGTTACGTGTCTCTGTTCTCCATCTCCTCATTGTACCTGTTACGTGTCTCTGTTCTCCATCTCCTCATTGTACCTGTTAGGTGTCTCTGTTCTCCATCTCCTCATTGTACCTGTTACGTGTCTCTGTTCTCCTTCTCCTCATTGTACCTGTTACGTGTCTCTGTTCTCCTTCTCCTCATTGTACCTGTTACGTGTCTCTGTTCTCCATCTCCTCATTGTACCTGTTAAGGGTCTCTGTTCTCCATCTCCTCATTGTACCTGTTAAGTGTCTCTGTTCTCCATCTCCTCATTGTACCTGTTACGTGTCTCTGTTCTCCTTCTCCTCATTGTACCTGTTACGTGTCTCTGTTCTCCTTCTCCTCATTGTACCTGTTACGTGTCTCTGTTCTCCTTCTCCTCATTCTACCTGTTACGTGTCTCTGTTCTTCATCTCCTCATTCTACCTGTTACGTGTCTCTGTTCTCCTTCTCCTCATTGTACCTGTTACGTGTCTCTGTTCTCCTTCTCCTCATTGTACCTGTTACGTGTCTCTGTTCTCCTCCTCATTGTACCTGTTACATGTCTCTGTTCTCCTTCTCCTCATTGTACCTGTTACGTTTCTCTGTTCTCCTTCTCCTCATTGTACCTGTTACGTGTCTCTGTTCTCCTTCTCCTCATTGTACCTGTTACGTGTCTCTGTTCTTCATCTCCTCATTGTACCTGTTACGTGTCTCTGTTCTCCATCTCCTCATTGTACCTGTTACGTGTCTCTGTTCTTCATCTCCTCATTGTAGCTGTTACGTGTCTCTGTTCTCCATCTCCTCATTGTACCTGTTACGTGTCTCTGTTCTTCATCTCCTCATTGTACCTGTTACGTGTCTCTGTTCTCCATCTCCTCATTGTACCTGTTACGTGTCTCTGTTCTCCTTCTCCTCATTGTACCTGTTACGTGTCTCTGTTCTCCTTCTCCTCATTGTACCTGTTACGTGTCTCTGTTCTCCTTCTCCTCATTGTACCTGTTACGTGTCTCTGTTCTCCATCTCCTCATTGTACCTGTTACGTGTCTCTGTTCTTCATCTCCTCATTGTACCTGTTACGTGTCTCTGTTCTCCTTCTCCTCATTGTACCTGTTACGTGTCTCTGTTCTCCTTCTCCTCATTGTACCTGTTTTTTGTGTCTCTGTTCTCCTTCTCCTCATTGTACCTTTTACGTGTCTCTGTTCTCCTTCTCCTCATTGTACCTGTTACGTGTCTCTGTTCTCCTTCTCCTCATTGTACCTGTTTTTTGTGTCTCTGTTCTCCTTCTCCTCATTGTACCGGTTACGTGTCTCTGTTCTCCATCTCCTCATTGTACCTGTTAGGTGTCTCTGTTCTCCTTCTCCTCATTGTACCTGTTACGTGTCTCTGTTCTCCTTCTCCTCATTGTACCTGTTACGTGTCTCTGTTCTCCTCCTCCTCATTGTACCTGTTTCGTGTGTCTCTGTTCTCCTTCTCCTCATTGTACCGGTTACGTGTCTCTGTTCTCCATCTCCTCATTGTACTTGTTAGGTGTCTCTGTTCTCCTTCTCCTCATTGTACCTGTTACGTGTCTCTGTTCTCCTTCTCCTCATTGTACCTGTTAGGTGTCTCTGTTCTCCTTCTCCTCATTGTACCTGTTAGGTGTCTCTGTTCTCCTTCTCCTCATTGTACCTGTTACGTGTCTCTGTTCTCCTTCTCCTCATTGTACCTGTTACGTGTCTCTGTTCTCCTTCTCCTCATTGTACCTGTTTTTTGTGTCTCTGTTCTCCTTCTCCTCATTGTACCGGTTACGTGTCTCTGTTCTCCATCTCCTCATTGTACCTGTTAGGTGTCTCTGTTCTCCTTCTCCTCATTGTACCTGTTACGTGTCTCTGTTCTCCTTCTCCTCATTGTACCTGTTACGTGTCTCTGTTCTCCTCCTCCTCATTGTACCTGTTTCGTGTGTCTCTGTTCTCCTTCTCCTCATTGTACCTGTTACGTGTCTCTGTTCTCCTTCTCCTCATTGTACCTGTTACGTGTCTCTGTTCTCCATCTCCTCATTGTACCTGTTACGTGTCTCTGTTCTCCATCTCCTCAATGTACCTGTTACGTGTCTCTGTTCTCCTTCTCCTCATTGTACCTGTTACGTGTCTCTGTTCTCCTTCTCCTCATTGTACCTGTTACGTGTCTCTGTTCTCCTTCTCCTCATTGTACCTGTTACGTGTCTCTGTTCTCCTTCTCCTCATTGTACCTGTTACGTGTCTCTGTTCTCCCTCTCCTCATTGTACCTGTTACGTGTCTCTGTTCTCCTTCTCCTCATTGTACCTGTTTTTTGTGTCTCTGTTCTCCTTCTCCTCATTGTACCTTTTACGTGTCTCTGTTCTCCTTCTCCTCATTGTACCTGTTAGGTGTCTCTGTTCTCCTTCTCCTCATTGTACCTGTTACGTGTCTCTGTTCTTCATCTCCTCATTGTAGCTGTTACGTGTCTCTGTTCTCCATCTCCTCATTGTACCTGTTACGTGTCTCTGTTCTTCATCTCCTCATTGTACCTGTTACGTGTCTCTGTTCTCCATCTCCTCATTGTACCTGTTACGTGTCTCTGTTCTCCTTCTCCTCATTGTACCTGTTACGTGTCTCTGTTCTCCTTCTCCTCATTGTACCTGTTACGTGTCTCTGTTCTCCTTCTCCTCATTGTACCTGTTACGTGTCTCTGTTCTCCATCTCCTCATTGTACCTGTTACGTGTCTCTGTTCTTCATCTCCTCATTGTACCTGTTACGTGTCTCTGTTCTCCTTCTCCTCATTGTACCTGTTACGTGTCTCTGTTCTCCTTCTCCTCATTGTACCTGTTACGTGTCTCTGTTCTCCTCCTCATTGTACCTGTTACGTGTCTCTGTTCTCCTTCTCCTCATTGTACCTGTTACGTTTCTCTGTTCTCCTTCTCCTCATTGTACCTGTTACGTGTCTCTGTTCTCCTTCTCCTCATTGTACCTGTTTTGTGTCTCTGTTCTCCTTCTCCTCATTGTACCTGTTACATGTCTCTGTTCTCCTTCTCCTCATTGTACCTGTTACGTGTCTCTGTTCTCCTTCTCCTCATTGTACCTGTTACGTGTCTCTGTTCTCCTTCTCCTCATTGTACCTGTTACGTGTCTCTGTTCTCCTTCTCCTCATTGTACCTGTTACGTGTCTCTGTTCTCCTTCTCCTCATTGTACCTGTTACGTGTCTCTGTTCTCCTTCTCCTCATTGTACCTGTTACGTGTCTCTGTTCTCCTTCTCCTCATTGTACCTGTTACGTGTCTCTGTTCTCCATCTCCTCATTGTGCCTGTTACGTGTCTCTGTTTTCCTTCTCCTCATTGTACCTGTTACGTGTCTCTGTTCTCCATCTCCTCATTGTGCTTGTTACGTGTCTCTGTTTTCCTTCTTCTCATTGTACCTGTTACGTGTCTCTGTTCTCCATCTCCTCATTGTACCTGTTACGTGTCTCTGTTCTCCATCTCCTCATTGTACCTGTTACGTGTCTCTGTTCTCCTCCTCCTCATTGTACCTGTTACGTTTCTCTGTTCTCCTTCTCCTCATTGTACCTGTTACGTGTCTCTGTTCTCCTTCTCCTCATTGTACCTGTTTTGTGTCTCTGTTCTCCTTCTCCTCATTGTACCTGTTACATGTCTCTGTTCTCCTTCTCCTCATTGTACCTGTTACGTGTCTCTGTTCTCCTTCTCCTCATTGTACCTGTTACGTGTCTCTGTTCTCCTTTTCCTCATTGTACCTGTTACGTGTCTCTGTTCTCCTTCTCCTCATTGTACCTGTTACGTGTCTCTGTTCTCCTTCTCCTCATTGTACCTGTTACGTGTCTCTGTTCTCCTTCTCCTCATTGTACCTGTTACGTGTCTCTGTTCTCCATCTCCTCATTGTGCCTGTTACGTGTCTCTGTTTTCCTTCTCCTCATTGTACCTGTTACGTGTCTCTGTTCTCCTTCTTCTCATTGTACCTGTTACGTGTCTCTGTTCTCCATCTCCTCATTGTACCTGTTACGTGTCTCTGTTCTCCATCTCCTCATTGTACCTGTTACGTGTCTCTGTTCTCCTTCTCCTCATTGTACCTGTTACGTGTCTCTGTTCTCCTTCTCCTCATTGTACCTGTTACGTGTCTCTGTTCTCCATCTCCTCATTGTACCTGTTACGTGTCTCTGTTCTCCTCCTCCTCATTGTACCTGGTACGTGTCTCTGTTCTCCTCCTCCTCATTGTAGCTGTTACGTGTCTCTGTTCTCCTTCTCCTCATTGTGCCTGTTACGTGTCTCTGTTTTCCTTCTCCTCATTGTGCCTGTTACGTGTCTCTGTTCTCCATCTCCTCATTGTGCCTGTTACGTGTCTCTGTTCTCCTTCTCCTCATTGTACCTGTTACGTGACTCTGTTCTCCATCTCCTCATTGTACCTGTTACGTGTCTCTGTTCTTTATCTCCTCATTGTACCTGTTACGTGTCTCTGTTCTCCATCTCCTCATTGTAGCTGTTACGTGTCTCTGTTCTCCTTCTCCTCATTGTACCTGTTACGTGTCTCTGTTCTCCATCTCCTCATTGTACCTGTTACGTGTCTCTGTTCTCCATCTCCTCATTGTACCTGTTACGTGTCTCTGTTCTCCATCTCCTCATTGTACCTGTTACGTGTCTCTGTTCTCCTTCTCCTCATTGTACCTGTTACGTGTCTCTGTTCTCCTTCTCCTCATTGTACCTGTTACGTGTCTCTGTTCTCCTTCTCCTCATTGTACCTGTTACGTGTCTCTGTTCTCCTCCTCATTGTACCTGTTACGTGTCTCTGTTCTCCTCCTCATTGTACCTGTTACGTGTCTCTGTTCTCCTTCTCCTCATTGTACCTGTTACGTGTCTCTGTTCTCCTTCTCCTCATTGTACCTGTTACGTGTCTCTGTTCTCCCTCTCCTCATTGTACCTGTTACGTGTCTATGTTCTCCTTCTCCTCATTGTACCTGTTTTTTGTGTCTCTGTTCTCCTTCTCCTCATTGTACCTTTTACGTGTCTCTGTTCTCCTTCTCCTCATTGTACCTGTTACGTGTCTCTGTTCTCCTTCTCCTCATTGTACCTGTTTTTTGTGTCTCTGTTCTCCTTCTCCTCATTGTACCGGTTACGTGTCTCTGTTCTCCATCTCCTCATTGTACCTGTTAGGTGTCTCTGTTCTCCTTCTCCTCATTGTACCTGTTACGTGTCTCTGTTCTCCTTCTCCTCATTGTACCTGTTACGTGTCTCTGTTCTCCTCCTCCTCATTGTACCTGTTTCGTGTGTCTCTGTTCTCCTTCTCCTCATTGTACCGGTTACGTGTCTCTGTTCTCCATCTCCTCATTGTACTTGTTAGGTGTCTCTGTTCTCCTTCTCCTCATTGTACCTGTTACGTGTCTCTGTTCTCCTTCTCCTCATTGTACCTGTTAGGTGTCTCTGTTCTCCTTCTCCTCATTGTACCTGTTAGGTGTCTCTGTTCTCCTTCTCCTCATTGTACCTGTTACGTGTCTCTGTTCTCCTTCTCCTCATTGTACCTGTTACGTGTCTCTGTTCTCCTTCTCCTCATTGTACCTGTTTTTTGTGTCTCTGTTCTCCTTCTCCTCATTGTACCGGTTACGTGTCTCTGTTCTCCATCTCCTCATTGTACCTGTTAGGTGTCTCTGTTCTCCTTCTCCTCATTGTACCTGTTACGTGTCTCTGTTCTCCTTCTCCTCATTGTACCTGTTACGTGTCTCTGTTCTCCTCCTCCTCATTGTACCTGTTTCGTGTGTCTCTGTTCTCCTTCTCCTCATTGTACCTGTTACGTGTCTCTGTTCTCCTTCTCCTCATTGTACCTGTTACGTGTCTCTGTTCTACATCTCCTCATTGTACCTGTTACGTGTCTCTGTTCTCCATCTCCTCAATGTACCTGTTACGTGTCTCTGTTCTCCTTCTCCTCATTGTACCTGTTACGTGTCTCTGTTCTCCTTCTCCTCATTGTACCTGTTACGTGTCTCTGTTCTCCTTCTCCTCATTGTACCTGTTACGTGTCTCTGTTCTCCTTCTCCTCATTGTACCTGTTACGTGTCTCTGTTCTCCCTCTCCTCATTGTACCTGTTACGTGTCTCTGTTCTCCTTCTCCTCATTGTACCTGTTTTTTGTGTCTCTGTTCTCCTTCTCCTCATTGTACCTTTTACGTGTCTCTGTTCTCCTTCTCCTCATTGTACCTGTTAGGTGTCTCTGTTCTCCTTCTCCTCATTGTACCTGTTACGTGTCTCTGTTCTCCTTCTCCTCATTGTACCTGTTACGTGTCTCTGTTCTCCTCCTCCTCATTGTACCTGTTAGGTGTCTCTGTTCTCCTTCTTCTCATTGTACCTGTTACGTGTCTCTGTTCTCCTTCTCCTCATTGTACCTGTTACGTGTCTCTGTTCTCCTTCTCCTCATTGTACCTGTTACGTGTCTCTGTTCTCCATCTCCTCATTGTACCTGTTACGTGTCTCTGTTCTCCTTCTCCTCATTGTACCTGTTACGTGTCTCTGTTCTCCTTCTTCTCATTGTACCTGTTACGTGTCTCTGTTCTCCTTCTCCTCATTGTACCTGTTACGTGTCTCTGTTCTCCTTCTCCTCATTGTACCTGTTACGTGTCTCTGTTCTCCTTCTCCTCATTGTACCTGTTACGTGTCTCTGTTCTCCTTCTCCTCATTGTACCTGTTACGTGTCTCTGTTCTCCATCTCCTCATTGTACCTGTTACGTGTCTCTGTTCTCCATCTCCTCATTGTACCTGTTAGGTGTCTCTGTTCTCTATCTCCTCATTGTACCTGTTACGTGTCTCTGTTCTCCTTCTCCTCATTGTACCTGTTACGTGTCTCTGTTCTCCTTCTCCTCATTGTACCTGTTACGTGTCTCTGTTCTCCATCTCCTCATTGTACCTGTTAAGGGTCTCTGTTCTCCATCTCCTCATTGTACCTGTTAAGTGTCTCTGTTCTCCATCTCCTCATTGTACCTGTTACGTGTCTCTGTTCTCCTTCTCCTCATTGTACCTGTTACGTGTCTCTGTTCTCCTTCTCCTCATTGTACCTGTTACGTGTCTCTGTTCTCCTTCTCCTCATTCTACCTGTTACGTGTCTCTGTTCTTCATCTCCTCATTGTACCTGTTACGTGTCTCTGTTCTCCTTCTCCTCATTGTACCTGTTACGTGTCTCTGTTCTCCTTCTCCTCATTGTACCTGTTACGTGTCTCTGTTCTCCTCCTCATTGTACCTGTTACATGTCTCTGTTCTCCTTCTCCTCATTGTACCTGTTACGTTTCTCTGTTCTCCTTCTCCTCATTGTACCTGTTACGTGTCTCTGTTCTCCTTCTCCTCATTGTACCTGTTACGTGTCTCTGTTCTTCATCTCCTCATTGTACCTGTTACGTGTCTCTGTTCTCCATCTCCTCATTGTACCTGTTACGTGTCTCTGTTCTTCATCTCCTCATTGTAGCTGTTACGTGTCTCTGTTCTCCATCTCCTCATTGTACCTGTTACGTGTCTCTGTTCTTCATCTCCTCATTGTACCTGTTACGTGTCTCTGTTCTCCATCTCCTCATTGTACCTGTTACGTGTCTCTGTTCTCCTTCTCCTCATTGTACCTGTTACGTGTCTCTGTTCTCCTTCTCCTCATTGTACCTGTTACGTGTCTCTGTTCTCCTTCTCCTCATTGTACCTGTTACGTGTCTCTGTTCTCCATCTCCTCATTGTACCTGTTACGTGTCTCTGTTCTTCATCTCCTCATTGTACCTGTTACGTGTCTCTGTTCTCCTTCTCCTCATTGTACCTGTTACGTGTCTCTGTTCTCCTTCTCCTCATTGTACCTGTTACGTGTCTCTGTTCTCCTTCTCCTCATTGTACCTGTTACGTGTCTCTGTTCTCCATCTCCTCATTGTGCCTGTTACGTGTCTCTGTTTTCCTTCTCCTCATTGTACCTGTTACGTGTCTCTGTTCTCCTTCTTCTCATTGTACCTGTTACGTGTCTCTGTTCTCCATCTCCTCATTGTACCTGTTACGTGTCTCTGTTCTCCATCTCCTCATTGTACCTGTTACGTGTCTCTGTTCTCCTCCTCCTCATTGTACCTGTTACGTGTCTCTG
Source organism: Crinia signifera (assembly GCF_055691185.1). Taxonomy (NCBI): domain Eukaryota; kingdom Metazoa; phylum Chordata; class Amphibia; order Anura; family Myobatrachidae; genus Crinia; species Crinia signifera. Next base: position 5,489,486 of record NC_139220.1, on the reverse strand, counting down.
TTCTCCTTCTCCTCATTGTACCTGTTACGTGTCTCTGTTCTCCTCCTCCTCATTGTACCTGTTACGTGTCTCTGTTCTCCTTCTCCTCATTGTGCCTGTTACGTGTCTCTGTTCTCCTTCTCCTCATTGTGCCTGTTACGTGTCTCTGTTCTCTTTCTCCTCATTGTAGCTGTTACGTGTCTCTGTTCTCCTTCTCCTCATTGTACCTGTTACGTGTCTCTGTTCTCCTTCTCCTCATTGTACCTGTTACGTGTCTCTGTTCTCCATCTCCTCATTGTACCTGTTACGTGTCTCTGTTCTCCATCTCCTCATTGTACCTGTTACGTGTCTCTGTTCTCCATCTCCTCATTGTAGCTGTTACGTGTTTCTGTTCTCCTCCTCCTCATTGTACCTGTTACGTGTCTCTGTTCTCCTTCTCTTCATTGTACCTGTTACGTGTCTCTGTTCTCCATCTCCTCATTGTACCTGTTACGTGTCTCTGTTCTCCATCTCCTCATTGTACCTGTTACGTGTCTCTGTTCTCCTTCTCCTCATTGTACCTGTTACGTGTCTCTGTTCTCCTTCTCCTCATTGTACCTGTTACGTGTCTCTGTTCTCCTTCTCCTCATTGTACCTGTTACGTGTCTCTGTTCTCCATCTCCTCATTGTAGCTGTTACGTGTCTCTGTTCTCCTTCTCCTCATTGTACCTGTTACGTGTCTCTGTTCTCCATCTCCTCATTGTACCTGTTACGTGTCTCTGTTCTCCTTCTCCTCATTGTACCTGTTACGTGTCTCTGTTCTCCTTCTCCTCATTGTACCTGTTACGTGTCTCTGTTCTCCTTCTCCTCATTGTACCTGTTACGTGTCTCTGTTCTCCTTCTCCTCATTGTACCTGTTACGTGTCTCTGTTCTCCTTCTCCTCATTGTACCTGTTACGTGTCTCTGTTCTCCTTCTCCTCATTGTACCTGTTACATGTCTCTGTTCTCCTTCTTCTCATTGTACCTGTTACGTGTCTCTGTTTTCCTTCTTCTCATTGTACCTGTTACGTGTCTCTGTTCTCCATCTCCTCATTGTACCTGTTACGTGTCTCTGTTCTCCATCTCCTCTTGGGCAGTTTGTTTTTTGAATGGGATCAATCTGTCGTGTTAAGTGGGAGTAGTCTATTAAGGGCCCTACACATGGAGAGGTTTGTGCCAGAGATTCAGCATGATAGATTTCACACTTCAGCGGAATAAAAAAAATAGAATAAAAAAAAAAAGTCTTGAAATTGAAATAATGGGTTGGAATAAAACCTGTGTCATCTTCATTTGTCTTTATTAGAAAAATAAATGAATAATGTAAAAAAAATGGTGTGGGGTCCCTCCCCATGATCATGACCAGTCCTGGTTTTTCAAATACCAGGGGGAAAAAAGGTCCCTCCATATTCAAGAAACAAGCAATCAGCACTTGAGCATTCCTGGTTCCCAAAATACCAAAATATGAGGGACAAAAGGAGTAGGGGTCCCCATGTTTTGGAAACCATCACCAGGATCACACAGACATTAGGGTAATGTCACAGCCGGGGGACACTTATTATATAAGGTCCCACGGCCAAAGCATTACCTCTGTGGCTGGTCAGCCCAGGTCGGGTCCCTGAGGGAGTGGGACCAACCCAATTAATGGCCCCCTTCCTTTAGCTCCAGTGACCTGTGTGGAATTAGAGAAAATTTTTTTTTTTTTTGGTAATGAACAAAATTCAGTTTCAGTTTGAGTATCCCTTATTGAAAAAATGTTCGGGACCATGAACATTTTGCAAAAGGGATTATTACGCATTTTTTTACATATTCACCTGGTCCCCTGGCGGTCCCTCAACATCCACAGTACCACCTGGCATCACAGCGACTATCAGATTCATCTTCAGTGGCATCCCCAGTCCTAAGGATGCAGTGCATGGGTGACGCCATGACATCACTGGTGCACCCGCGCAATGCCTCCTTGGGACCGGGGATGGCGCTAAAGACTATTCCAATGTCATGGACACCAGGGGACGAGGTGAGCATGAAAAAAAGGTGCATGTGGGTGGAACCCTGAAATACTCTGAAAACCTACGGTTTTTGGTATATTTCGGTTATTGGATATACGGATAAGGGATACATTATGGTCCACCTCTCTCACACCAGATTTTCAGCCGATGCTATATAATCCCGTTTTATTGCTTGTTTTGTTATTTTAACATATTCTTTCAATAAAATACAATTACTTTGGGCCATTTCTTTATAGTCACTGTAATGACATTATGCCATCACTGTAATATGGGGACCCAAGTAGGATAATGGTCAAAAGAGAATAAAACATTTAATTCCTCTTTTCTTACAGGTTGAAGATCACATCTTCGTAAAACGGAGAAGGACTTTAAAGCTCTGCAAGAAAATCGGATGCCCAGCAGAAATCTACATATTACACGTCGTCTATTTCCCAGAGTTTAAGGTTAATATATCCCGCCGCTGTTTATTTTATCAGTGAGTTTATGGTACTGAATTGTTTATCAGCATGTAATTAAGGAATATTCTTTTTTTTTTTTGAAAATATATTATTGGCATGGTATATTTTACTGTAAGCATAATAATATTACATTACGGTGTGTGGCAATAGGATTTATAGAAAGTGTGTGTGCGTGCGTATGCACATGTGTGCGTGCGTCCGTGTGCGTCCGCGTGCGTGCGTATAGAGAAGGAAAGACAACGAATCTGTTGCTGGCTTCTGTAGATATCAATTAATACTGAGAAACGAAGACGTCTCGCATCCAAGAACCTGAAAGAGGCGTTGCAACGTGATCCAGAGAAGGTCGCAGTAATTCACACCTACGAAGCGTATTTTCCAAAAATATCTGCTCACAAATATCATGAAACCATCGGACGGGTAAGATTATTATGTTTGTTTTTTATTTGTAGTAATATTTTTTTCATTCGTTTATGACTTTGTTCTCCCATATATTTAGTAGACACGTGGTGCACGTGCCTTACTCATGTAGATACCTGGGCCTCATTCGTCACAGCGACAAAGGTCCTCCTCGCCCCGCTAATGCTGCCCTCCTCTCCTGCCTACTGGTTACCTCTTCCCACCTCCAAAATTCTACTTGTGCTTATCCCTACCTCTGTAATTGTGTACCTCTCCCCATTAGACGCTAAACCTCTCTACCCATGACATGGTCCAGCATCCTCTAGACTAACTTTCCTCTGACTGCCGGACTGTAACGCTGCCGCATACACCTAGAATTATCCAGCAGACCAACCGCATTCTCTACACCGTCTGATGTCACAGATATGACGGCTGTTACTCATGCATGCTTTTAATCATTCTTTCATTGCAGTAAAAGTTTTTTTTTTTTACCATTTACCCAGGGAGCTGCTCATGCACAGTAGTCTCTGGGGGGTTCCTGTATGTGTGCAGTAGACTCTGGGAGAGGTTTCCTGTACGTGTGCAGTAGACTCTGGGGGGTACCTGTATGTGTGCAGTAGACTCTGGGGGAGGGGTCCTGTATGTGCACAGTAGACTCTGGCTCTGGGGGGGGGGGTACCTGTATGTGTGCAGTAGACTCTGGGGGAGGGGTCCTGTATGTGCACAGTAGACTCTGGAGGGTCCTGTATGTGCACAGTAGACTCTGGAGGGTCCTGTATGTGCACAGTAGAATCTGGAGGGGTCCTGTATGTGCACAGTAGACTCTGGGGGGTCCTGTATGTGCACAGTAGACTGGGGGGTCCTGTATGTGCACAGTAGAATTTGGAGGGGTCCTGTACGTGCGCAGTAGACTCTGGGGGGTCCTGTACGTGCACAGTAGACGCTGGAGGGTCCTGTATGTGCACAGTAGACTCTGGAGGGTCCTGTATGTGCACAGTAGACTCTGGGGAGGGGTCCTGTACATGCGCAGTAGACTCTGGGGGGTCCTGTGTGCGCAGTACACTCTGGGCGGTCCTGTATGTGCACAGTAGACTCTGGGGAGGGGTCCTGTACATGCGCAGTAGACTCTGGGGGGTCCTGTATGTGCACAGTAGACTCTGGGGGGTCCTGCGTGTGCACAGTAGACTCTGGGGGGTCCTGTATGTGCACAGTAGACTCTGGAGGGTTCTGTATGTGCACAGTAGACTCTGGGGGGTCCTGTATGTGCACAGTAGACTCTGGAGGGTTCTGTATGTGCACAGTAGACTCTGGAGGGTTCTGTATGTGCACAGTAGACTTTGGGGGGGGGTCCTGTACGTGCGCAGTAGACTCTGGGGGTGTCCTGTACGTGCACAGTAGACTCTGGGGAGGGGTCCTGTACGTGCGCAGTAAACTCTTGGGGGTCCTGTATGTGCACAGTAGACTCTGGGGAGGGGTCCTGTATGTGCACAGTAAACTCTGGAGGGTCCTGTATGTGCACAGTAGACTCTGGGGGGTCCTGTATGTGCACAGTAGACTCTGGGGGGTCCTGTATGTGCACAGTAGACTCTGGGGGGTCCTGTATGTGCACAGTAGACTCTGGGGGGTCCTGTATGTGCACAGTAGACTCTGGCTCTGAGGGGGGGGGGGTGTCCTGTACGTGCGCAGTAGACTCTGGGGGGGTCCTGTATGTGCACAGTAGACTCTGGGGTGTCCTGTATGTGTGCAGTAGACTCTGGGGGGTCCTGTATGTGTGCAGTAGACTCTGGGGGGTCCTGTATGTGCACAGTAGACTCTGGGGGGTCCTGTATGTGCACAGTAGACTCTGGGGGGTCCTGTATGTGCACAGTAGAATCTGGAGGGGTCCTGTACCTGCACAGTAGACTCTGGGGGGGTTTCAGGGGTCCTGCCCGATGTCTGCACCTGGGCCCTCTCCTCTCGCCCCTGGTCTCCATCTCTATAGCACTGATATATTATTAGTACAGGTTGTGTATAACATCCTCTCACCGCTGCTTTTCTTCTTTCCTGTACAGAACGCTAAAAACGGCGGCAGTGAGAATGGCGCTGCCGTTTGCAACAGCGCTGAGGATACCATGCCCGGAGCCTTCAGGGTGAGTTGTGCCTGTCCTCTGCATGTATGAACTATATCATGGCGCTTTACTGAGTACTGCAGCAATTACATAGATTGCAGCATTTCACATCAATCTCCAAGTCTCCTGGTATTTGGTGCCTGGACATAAAGTAGTCACTGCCAGGAGCTAAACCTTACAGGGATTGCTGGGACATGTTGTTTGACAACAGTAGGAGAGCTTCTGAGGTGGAGCAGGGGAGGCTGAGGTGGAGCAGGGGAGGCTGAGGGGAAGCAGTGGAGCTGTGGGGGAGCATGAGAAGCTGTGGGGGAGCATGAGAAGCTGTGGGGGAGCATGAGAAACTGAGGGGGAGCAGGGGAAGCTGAGGGGGAGCAGAGAAGGCTAAGGGGAGAGGCTGAGGGGGAGCAGGGGAGGCTGAGGTGGAGCAGGGGAGGCTGAGGTGGAGCAGGGGAGGCTGAGGGGCAGCAGGGGAAGCTGAGGGGGAGCAGGGGAGGCTTTGGGGGAGCAGGGGACACTGAGGTGGAGCAGGGGAAGCTGAGGGGAGCAGAGAAGGCTAAGTGGAGAGGCTGAGGGGGAGCAGGGGAAGCTGAGGGTGAGCAGAGGAGGCTGAGGGGGAGCAGGGGAGGCTGAGGGGAAGCAGGGCAAGCTGAGGTGGAGCAGGGGAAGCTGGGGGTGAGCAGAGGAGGCTGAGGTTAAGCAGGAGAGGCTGAGGGGGAGCAGGGGAAGCTGGGGGAGCAGGGGAAGCTGAGGGGGAGCAGGGAAAGCTGAGGGGGAGCAGGGGAAGCTGAGGGGGAGCAGAGAAGGCTGAGGTGGAGCAGGAGAGGCTGAGGGGGAGCAGGGGACACTGAGAGGGAGCAGTGGATGCTGAAGGGAGAGGCTAAGGTGGAGCAGAGGAGGCCCCACATTAATGGCTGAAGGGCTTGATTCAGACCTGATTGCATTAGGCTGTGGGTGGCTGCCCAGCACAGGGTAAGACCACCCCGCTCACCATGTCCCGCCCTGCGATGTGCCCGCATGTGCGGTGGGTACAGTTGGAGCCTGTTGCTGTATTATATCCATAGAGATCATGGGTTCGGCTGTGAATTGATCCCTAATGTTCGGCTGTGTTGATTTGTCACAGTTTAGGGCGTGATTACGCAGAGATCGCTAATTAGATTATTCCCACATCGACTGATAATTGAACGCGTCCGTGCATGTGTACTGCTCCCCTCGTATAAATAGTGACTGAAAATGCGTCTGGATGGGAAGTGTGATGGACCCGCAGTTTTACTGACAGAAAGCCGACGTTCTGGGGTGGAAACCGTCCATTTTATGGGTGTGGCAGAAAAACCGCAGGCGTGCCTGTAAGGATAAATGTGTAGCCCCTCGACCTGGTGGCCCCTTAGGTACCAGTGAGAATGTAAATTAACCCTACACACCAAACACACGGTGGCGAGTCAAGAAACATTCTGTTTAATATCACAAAGGCAGCTAGTTAAAAGCATAATACATGGGAGTATACAATATGTATGTGTTACATTCTGATTGGTCTGTTGGTCTGTTGTAGAGCAGATTCAACAGGGGGGGGCATACAAAATATCATACACAAAGAAAATGAGTAACAAGGGGGGTTTTCGATTATACAAGAGTTTGTGCAGGTGCACGCTGCATAGCAATTCCAAGAGGGGGGGTTGGGAGTAGAAGCTCAGTAGAAACAGATAAGACACACAAACTTAATATCAGCAACCTTGGAATGTAGCTAAGGAAAACATGATGAGAACAGACTACGTGCAAATTCTTATATGCTAAATGGGTTCTAAATTTTAACCCTTCAGTGCCCAGGTGTCTTAGGGGAGGGTCGGTGACACAGACGGCATTTGCGGGTGGATAGCGATTAGCGATACATCTACATTTCATTTGCAGATTTGCGCGGGACGCTCCCTCTGTCTGCCTGGGCGCCGGCTATCTTCTCGCAGGCAACCGCAACTTCTCACATTTACGATCCATGCTGAATGAGGCCCTTAGTGAAATTGCGTTTTCACAAGCAATCAATAACATGAAGGGCCTGACTCGGACGCACCAGTGATATCGATTGAGAGAAGAGATTCCCTTCTGTGTGCGCATGTACATAGCGCTGGGCATGCCGATAGTGTGTGCGTGTACATAGCGCTGGGCACGCCGATAGTGTGTGCGTGTACATAGCGCTGGGCACGCTGATAGTGTGTGCATGTACATAGCGCTGGGCATGCCGATAGTGTGCGCGTGTACATAGCGCTGGGCACGCCGATAGTGTGTGCGTGTACATAGCGCTGGGCATGCCGATAGCGTGTGCGTGTACATAGCGCTGGGCACGCCGATAGCGTGTGCGTGTACATAGCGCTGGGCACGCCGATAGTGTGTGCGTGTACATAGCGCTGGGCACGCCGATAGTGTGTGCGTGTACATAGCGCTGGGCATGCCGATAGTGTGTGCGTGTACATAGCGCTGGGCACGCCGATAGTGTGTGCGTGTACATAGCGCTGGGCACGCCGATAGTGTGTGCGTGTACATAGCGCTGGGCATGCCGATAGCGTGTGCGTGTACATAGCGCTGGGCATGCCGATAGCGTGTGCGTGTACATAGCGCTGGGCATGCCGATAGCGTGTGCGTGTACATAGCGCTGGGCATGCCGATAGCGTGTGCGTGTACATAGCGCTGGGCATGCCGATAGCGTGTGCGTGTACATAGCGCTGGGCATGCCGATAGCGTGTGCGTGTACATAGCGCTGGGCATGCCGATAGCGTGTGCGTGTACATAGCGCTGGGCATGCCGATAGCGTGTGCGTGTACATAGCGCCGGGCATGCCGATAGCGTGTGCGTGTACATAGCGCCGGGCATGCCGATAGCGTGTGCGTGTACATAGCGCTGGGCATGCCGATAGCGTGTGCGTGTACATAGCGCTGGGCATGCCGATAGCGTGTGCGTGTACATAGCGCTGGGCATGCCGATAGTGTGTGCGTGTACATAGCGCTGGGCATGCCGATAGTGTGTGCGTGTACATAGCGCTGGGCATGCCGATAGTGTGTGCGTGTACATAGCGCTGGGCATGCGGATAGTGTGTGCGTGTACATAGCGCTGGGCATGCGGATAGTGTGTGCGTGTACATAGCGCTGGGCATGCCGATAGTGTGTGCGTGTACATAGCGCTGGGCATGCCGATAGTGTGTGCGTGTACATAGCGCTGGGCATGCCGATAGTGTGTGCGTGTACATAGCGCTGGGCATGCCGATAGTGTGTGCGTGTACATAGCGCTGGGCATGCCGATAGTGTGTGCGTGTACATATCGCTGGGCACGCCGATAGTGTGTGCGTGTACATAGCGCTGGGCATGCCGATAGTGTGTGCGTGTACATAGCGCTGGGCACGCCGATAGTGTGTGCGTGTACATAGCGCTGGGCACGCTGATATCGTGTGCGTGTACATAGCGCTGGGCATGCCGATAGTGTGTGCGTGTACATAGCGCTGGGCACGCCGATAGCGTGTGCGTGTACATATCGCTGGGCATGCCGATAGTGTGTGCGTGTACATAGCGCTGGGCACGCCGATAGTGTGCGCGTGTACATAGCGCTGGGCATGCCAATAGTGTGTGCGTGTACATAGCACTGGGCATGCGGATAGTGTGTGCGTGTACATAGCGCTGGGCACGCCGATAGCGTGTGCACGGAGTGAGGATAGACGGGAGAGACGAGGACTCTGAAATGAATATGTATTGGGGGCTCGTTACTGCAGCGTTATACCAGCTTTGTGTCTCTGTACAATCTGATACATCGCGGTCACATTAGTAACGGTCTGATTGATGTTTGTCCTCTGTTGCCCGTGGTTACGATTGCTCAGGTTCTGTCCTCTCTCACCTTCAGGCATCGGACGTCACCATTGAACGAACCACCTCCCCAAAGGACAAGCCAGACCCAAAGACGCTGGTTTTCGGCAGCGTGTTCACCGATCACATGTTCATGGTTGAGTGGTCGGTGGAGAAAGGATGGGAACAACCGGCTATCAAACCGTTCCAGAATATCCCCATGCACCCGGCCTGTTCTGCCCTCCATTACGCCATCCAGGTGAGTACGGGGGAAGGGGGCACCGTATTGTCTAGCTTTGTGTTCAGCTTTTGGGCCCATTGCGATGTTATTATATAATATTATATCTGTTGTAGACAAAAGAAAAAGGTGGGTGTACAGCACTAGGTTTGTTCTGGAGAAGTATACACTACCACATGTGAATATTCATAGCATTTAATAATACAAATATAATTCAATGAGAGCTCTCATAATAATTCATAAACAATAAAAATACATAAAAAATACATATAATAGGACAGAGGCTCTCTGATGTAAATATCTCCACAATATTGGCACCAGCACGTTATATTTACCAGGGGGAGACGGGGGAAGTGGAAAGTCTCCTTAAAGGTCTGGCTGGATAGGTTATGTCCCAATCCGGATAAATGCCCAGTAGGTCCAGGTGATCCAAGCAGGTTTGTTATGGCAGTCCTTTTGGTATAAGCATACCTGGCACGACACTGCTGATGGCTGCTGAATTGGAGAGGTCCTGGAGACAATAGTGAAACCGGTCCGGAATAAAGTGCGGGATATAGTGCAGTCCTGGTATTGTGCAAATGGCAGTTAGGTGCAGTGGAGAGATACTGGATGCTGCTCAATGCGTTTCGACGCTAGCTCGCGTCTTCATCAGGAGCTTGACCAAGCTCCTTGACCATTTCCTTTTCTCCTTTTTGCTATATCCATACCTCTCCTACCCAATTGTACAGTATATCCATACCTCTCCTACCCAATTGTACAGTATATCCATACCTCTCCTACCCGATTGTACAGTATATCCATACCTCTCCTACCCGATTGTACAGTATATCCATACCTCTCCTACCCGATTGTACAGTATATCCATAAACCTCTCCTACCCGATTGTACAGTATATCCATACCTCTCCTACCCGATGGTACAGTATATCCATACCTCTCCTACCCGATTGTACAGTATATCCATACCTCTCCTACCCGATGGTACAGTATATCCATACCTCTCCTACCCGATTGTACAGTATATCCATACCTCTCCTACCCGATTGTACAGTATATCCATAAACCTCTCCTACCCGATTGTACAGTATATCCATACCTCTCCTACCCGATTGTACAGTATATCCATACCTCTCCTACCCGATTGTACAGTATATCCATACCTCTCCTACCCGATTGTACAGTATATCCATAAACCTCTCCTACCCGATTGTACAGTATATCCATACCTCTCCTACCCGATGGTACAGTATATCCATAAACCTCTCCTACCCGATTGTACAGTATATCCATACCTCTCCTACCCGATTATACAGTATATCCATACACCTCTCCTACCCAATTGTACAGTATATCCATACCTCTCCTACCCAATTGTACAGTATATCCATACCTCTCCTACCCGATTGTACAGTATATCCATACCTCTCCTACCCGGTTATACAGTATATCCACACCTCTCCTACCCAATTGTACAGTATATCCATACCTCTCCTACCCGATTGTACAGTATATCCATACCTCTCCTACCCGATTGTACAGTATATCCATACCTCTCCTACCCGATGGTACAGTATATCCATACCTCTCCTACCCGATTGTACAGTATATCCATAAACCTCTCCTACCCGATGGTACAGTATATCCATAAACCTCTCCTACCCGATGGTACAGTATATCCATACTTCTCCTACCCGATTATACAGTATATCCATTCCTCTCCTACCCGATTGTACAGTATATCCATACCTCTCCTACCCGATTGTACAGTATATCCATAAACCTCTCCTACCCGATTGTACAGTATATCCATGCCTCTCCTACCCAATTGTACAGTATATCCATACCTCTCCTACCCGATTGTACAGTATATCCATACACCTCTCTCTACCCGATTGTACAGTATATCCATACCTCTCCTACCCGATTGTACAGTATATCCATACCTCTCCTACCCGATTGTACAGTATATCCATACCTCTCCTACCCGATGGTACAGTATATCCATACCTCTCCTACCCGATTGTACAGTATATCCATACCTCTCCTACCCGATTGTACAGTATATCCATACCTCTCCTACCCGATGGTACAGTATATCCATACCTCTCCTACCCGATTGTACAGTATATCCATACCTCTCCTACCTGATTGTACAGTATATCCATACCTCTCCTACCCGATTGTACAGTATATCCATACCTCTCCTACCCAATGGTACAGTATATCCATACCTCTCCTACCCGATTATACAGTATATCCACACCTCTCCTACCCAATTGTACAGTATATCCATACCTCTCCTACCGATTGTACAGTATATCCATAAACCTCTCCTACCCGATTGTACAGTATATCCATAAACCTCTCCTACCCAATTGTACAGTATATCCATAAACCTCTCCTACCAGATGGTACAGTATATCCATACCTCTCCTACCCGATGGTACAGTATATCCATACCTCTCCTACCCGATTGTACAGTATATCCATACCTCTCCTACCCGATTGTACAGTATATCCATAAACCTCTCCTACCCAATTGTACAGTATATCCATAAACCTCTCCTACCAGATGGTACAGTATATCCATACCTCTCCTACCCGATGGTACAGTATATCCATACCTCTCCTACCCGATTGTACAGTATATCCATACCTCTCCTACCCGATTGTACAGTATATCCATAAACCTCTCCTACCCGATTGTACAGTATATCCATAAACCTCTCCTACCCGATTGTACAGTATATCCATACCTCTCCTACCCGATTGTACAGTATATCCATACCTCTCCTACCCGATTGTACAGTATATCCATACCTCTCCTACCCGATTGTACAGTATATCCATACCTCTCCTACCCGATTGTACAGTATATCCATACCTCTCCTACCCGATGGTACAGTATATCCATACCTCTCCTACCCGATTGTACAGTATATCCATAAACCTCTCCTACCCGATTGTACAGTATATCCATAAACCTCTCCTACCCGATTGTACAGTATATCCATAAACCTCTCCTACCCGATTGTACAGTATATCCATAAACCTCTCCTACCCGATTGTACAGTATATCCATAAACCTCTCCTACCCGATTGTACAGTATATCCATACCTCTCCTACCCGATTGTACAGTATATCCATACCTCTCCTACCCGATGGTACAGTATATCCATCCCTCTCCTACCCGATTGTACAGTATATCCATAAACCTCTCCTACCCGATTGTACAGTATATCCATAAACCTCTCCTACCCGATTGTACAGTATATCCATACCTCTCCTACCCACTTGTACAGTATATCCATACCTCTCCTACCCGATTGTACAGTATATCCATACCTCTCCTACCCGATGGTACAGTATATCCATACCTCTCCTACCCGATTGTACAGTATATCCATAAACCTCTCCTACCCGATTGTACAGTATATCCATACCTCTCCTACCCGATTGTACAGTATATCCATACCTCTCCTACCCGATTGTACAGTATATCCATTCCTCTCCTACCCGATTGTACAGTATATCCATACCTCTCCTACCCGATTGTACAGTATATCCATACCTCTCCTACCCGATGGTACAGTATATCCATAAACCTCTCCTACCCGATTGTACAGTATATCCATACCTCTCCTACCCGATGGTACAGTATATCCATACCTCTCCTACCCGATGGTACAGTATATCCATAAACCTCTCCTACCCGATTGTACAGTATATCCATACCTCTCCTACCCGATGGTACAGTATATCCATACCTCTCCTACCCGATTGTACAGTGCTCACATATCCTCACGTATTGGATTTCCCATCCTGACCCCCAGCTAACGTAGCTGTGTCACCCTATCATACAGCCACCAAGAGCCACAACACCTATCCCTGTGTAGCACATGCCTATTCCCCTATAGGGTGTAAGGGCGGTATTCAATCCCGGGTCCCAACAGTCGTGACCCGGTCCCGTTCTCGCCCGCTTGACTGCATCTCGGCAGGCGGGATTCAATATCCCGCCTGCCAAATGCTGAAAAGGGGGCGTGGCCGCGAGATACGTCCGGGAGCTAGCCAATCCATGGCAGTTCGCGTCAGAAAGGGCCCGACTGCTTCTAAAGTCGGGTCCGTTCTCCGCAATGCCCGTCCAATGCTGATATGTACCCCTATGGGTGGGCGTCACATAGAGCAAATATAGTCCTTTATTCCCAATAGTCCCCGGCAGATCTGTCCATCGTCCACATCACGTGTAGGTGACAGGATGCTGTGTGATGTGTGTGACGTGTGTGCAGGGTACATATTGCCTCCTGTGTAAGATGCTGTGTGACGTGTGAGTGCAGGGTACATATTGTCTCCTGTGTAAGATGCGGTGTGACAGGTGTGACGTGTGTGACGTGTGTGTGTAGGGTACATATCGTCTCCTGTGTGACGTGTGTGTGCAGGGTACATATCGTCTCCTGTGTAAGATGCTGTGTGACGTGTGTGACATGTGAGTGCAGTGTACATATCGTCTCCTGTGTAAGATGCTGTGTGACATGTGTGACGTGTGTGACATGTGAGTGCAGTGTACATATCGTCTCCTGTGTAAGAAGCTGTGTGACATGTGTGACGTGTGTGTGTGTGTAGGGTACATATCGTCTCCTGTGTGACGTGTGTGACGTGTGTGTGCAGGGTACATATTGTCTCCTGTGTAAGATGCTGTGTGATGTGTGTGACATGTGAGTGCAGTGTACATATCGTCTCCTGTGTAAGATGCTGTGTGACGTGTGTGACATGTGAGTGCAGTGTACATATCGTCTCCTGTGTAAGATGCTGTGTGACGTGTGTGAAGTGTGTGACATGTGAGTGCAGTGTACATATCGTCTCCTGTGTAAGAAGCTGTGTGACGTGTGTGACATGTGAGTGCAGTGTACATATCGTCTCCTGTGTAAGATGCTGTGTGACGTGTGTGACATGTGAGTGCAGTGTACATATTGTCTCCTGTGTAAAAAGCTGTGTGACGTGTGTGACATGTGAGTGCAGTGTACATATCGTCTCCTGTGTAAGAAGCTGTGTGACATGTGTGACATGTGAGTGCAGTGTACATATCGTCTCCTGTGTAAGAAGCTGTGTGACGTGTGTGACATGTGAGTGCAGTGTACATATCGTCTCCTGTGTAAGATGCTGTGTGACGTGTGTGACATGTGTGACATGTGAGTGCAGTGTACATATTGTCTCCTGTGTAAAAAGCTGTGTGACGTGTGTGACATGTGAGTGCAGTGTACATATCGTCTCCTGTGTAAGAAGCTGTGTGACATGTGTGACATGTGAGTGCAGTGTACATATCGTCTCCTGTGTAAGAAGCTGTGTGACATGTGTGACGTGTGTGCAGGGTACATATCGTCTCGTGTGTGACGTGTGTGACGTGTGTGTGCAGGGTACATATCGTCTCCTGTGTAAGATGCTGTGTGACGTGTGTGACATGTGAGTGCAGTGTACATATCGTCTCCTGTGTAAGATGCTGTGTGACGTGTGTGACATGTGAGTGCAGTGTACATATCGTCTCCTGTGTAAGATGCTGTGTGACATGTGTGACGTGTGTGACATGTGAGTGCAGTGTACATATCGTCTCCTGTGTAAGATGCTGTGTGTGACATGTGTGACATGTGAGTGCAGTGTACATATCGTCTCCTGTGTAAGAAGCTGTGTGACATGTGTGACATGTGAGTGCAGTGTACATATCGTCTCCTGTGTAAGAAGCTGTGTGACATGTGTGACGTGTGTGTGTGCAGGGTACATATCGTCTCCTGTGTGACGTGTGTGTGCAGGGTACATATCGTCTCCTGTGTAAGATGCTGTGTGACGTGTGTGACATGTGAGTGCAGTGTACATATCGTCTCCTGTGTAAGATGCTGTGTGACGTGTGTGACATGTGAGTGCAGTGTACATATCGTCTCCTGTGTAAGATGCTGTGTGACATGTGTGACGTGTGTGACGTGTGTGACATGTGAGTGCAGTGTACATATCGTCTCCTGTGTAAGATGCTGTGTGACATGTGTGACGTGTGTGACGTGTGTGACATGTGAGTGCAGTGTACATATCGTCTCCTGTGTAAGATGCTGTGTGACATGTGAGTGCAGTGTACATATCATCTCCTGTGTAAGAAGCTGTGTGACGTGTGTGACATGTGATTGCAGTGTACATATCATCTCCTGTGTAAGAAGCTGTGTGACGTGTGTGACATGTGAGTGCAGTGTACATATCATCTCCTGTGTAAGATGCTGTGTGACATGTGAGTGCAGTGTACATATCGTCTCCTGTGTAAGAAGCTGTGTGACATGTGTGACATGTGAGTGCAGTGTACATATCGTCTCCTGTGTAAGAAACTATGTGACGTGTGAGTGCAGGGTACATATCGTCTCCTGTGTAAGAAGCTGTGTGACGTGTGAGTGCAGTGTACATATCGTCTTCTGTGTAAGAAGCTGTGTGACGTGTGTGTGTGTGCAGTGTACATATCGTCTCCTGTGTAAGAAGCTGTGTGACGTGTGTGACATGTGAGTGCAGTGTACATATCGTCTCCTGTGTAAGAAGCTGTATGACGTGTGAGTGCAGTGTACATATCATCTTCTATGTAAGACGCTGTGTGACGTGTGAGTGCAGGGTACATATCGTCTCCTGTGTAAGATGCTGTGTGACGTGTGAGTGCAGTGTACATATCGTCTCCTGTGTGAGAAGCTGTATGACGTGTGTGACATGTGAGTGCAGTGTACATATCGTCTCCTGTGTAAGATGCTGTGTGACGTGTGTGACGTGTGAGTGCAGGGTACATATCGTCTCCTGTGTAAGATGCTGTGTGACGTGTGTGACGTGTGAGTGCAGGGTACATATCGTCTCCTGTGTAAGATGCTGTGTGACGTGTGTGACATGTGAGTGCAGTGTACATATCGTCTCCTGTGTGAGAAGCTGTGTGACGTGTGTGACATGTGAGTGCAGTGTACATATCGTCTCCTGTGTAAGATGCTGTGTGACGTGTGTGACGTGTGAGTGCAGGGTACATATCGTCTCCTGTGTAAGATGCTGTGTGACGTGTGAGTGCAGTGTACATATCATCTCCTGTGTAAGAAGCTGTGTGACGTGTGTGACATGTGAGTGCAGTGTACATATCGTCTCCTGTGTAAGAAGCTGTATGACGTGTGAGTGCAGTGTACATATCATCTTCTATGTAAGACGCTGTGTGACGTGTGTGACGTGTGTGTGTGCAGTGTACATATCGTCTCCTGTGTAAGATGCTGTGTGACGTGTGAGTGTGCAGTGTACATATCGTCTCCTGTGTAAGAAGCTGTGTGACGTGTGTGACATGTGAGTGCAGTGTACATATCGTCTCCTGTGTAAGAAGCTGTATGACGTGTGAGTGCAGTGTACATATCATCTTCTATGTAAGACGCTGTGTGACGTGTGAGTGCAGGGTACATATCGTCTCCTGTGTAAGATGCTGTGTGACGTGTGAGTGCAGTGTACATATCGTCTCCTGTGTAAGAAGCTGTGTGACGTGTGTGACATGTGAGTGCAGTGTACATATCGTCTCCTGTGTAAGATGGTGTGTGAGTGCAGGGTACATATCGTCTCCTGTGTAAGATGCTGTGTGACGTGTGAGTGCAGTGTACATATCATCTCCTGTGTAAGAAGCTGTGTGACATGTGAGTGCAGTGTACATATCGTCTCCTGTGTAAGATGCGGTGTGACGTGTGTGACATGTGAGTGCAGTGTACATATCGTCTCCTGTGTAAGATGCTGTGTGACGTGTGTGACATGTGAGTGCAGGGTACATATCGTCTCCTGTGTAAGATGCTGTGTGACGTGTGAGTGCAGGGTACATATCGTCTCCTGTGTAAGATGCTGTGTGACGTGTGAGTGCAGGGTACATATCGTCTCCTGTGTAAGATGCTGTGTGACGTGTGAGTGCAGGGTACATATTGTCTCCTGTGTAAGATGCTGTGTGACATGTGAGTGCAGTGTACATATCGGGGCAAATGTAATAGGGTGAGAGTTTCAGAAAATGAGAGATTTTGGGAGAGTTTTCCCATGTTTTTTAAAGCAGCAATCAATTACACTGCAAAACCAGGTTGAATTTGCAGTGTAATTGATTGCTGCTTTAAAAAACATGGGAAAACTCTCCCAAAATCTCTCACTTTCTGAAACTCTCACCCTATTACATTTGGCCCATCGTCTCCTGTGTAAGATGCTGTGTGACGTGTGTGACGTGTGAGTGCAGGGTACATATCGTCTCCTGTGTAAGATGCTGTGTGACATGTGTGACGTGTGAGTGCAGTGTACATATCGTCTCCTGTGTAAGATGCTGTGTGACGTGTGAGTGCAGGGTACATATCGTCTCCTGTGTAAGAAGCTGTGTGACGTGTGTGACATGTGAGTGCAGTGTACATATCGTCTCCTGTGTAAGATGCTGTGTGACGTGTGTGACATGTGAGTGCAGGGTACATATCGTCTCCTGTGTAAGATGCTGTGTGACGTGTGTGACATGTGAGTGCAGGGTACATATCGTCTCCTGTGTAAGATGCTGTGTGACGTGTGTGACATGTGAGTGCAGGGTACATATCGTCTCCTGTGTAAGAAGCTGTGTGACGTGTGTGACATGTGAGTGCAGTGTACATATTGTCTCCTGTGTAAGATGCTGTGTGACGTGTGTGACATGTGAGTGCAGGGTACATATCGTCTCCTGTGTAAGATGCTGTGTGACGTGTGAGTGCAGTGTACATATCGTCTTCTGTGTAAGAAGCTGTGTGACGTGTGTGACATGTGAGTGCAGTGTACATATCGTCTCCTGTGTAAGATGCTGTATGACGTGTGTGACATGTGAGTGCAGGGTACATATCGTCTCCTGTGTAAGATGCTGTATGACGTGTGTGACATGTGAGTGCAGTGTACATATTGTCTCCTGTGTAAGATGCTGTATGACGTGTGTGACATGTGAGTGCAGGGTACATATCGTCTCTTGTGTAAGATGCTGTATGACGTGTGTGACATGTGAGTGCAGTGTACATATTGTCTCCTGTGTAAGATGCTGTGTGAGTGCAGTGTACATATCGTCTCCTGTGTAAGATGCTGTGTGACGTGTGTGCCATGTGAGTGCAGTGTACATATTGTCTCCTGTGTAAGATGCTGTGTGACGTGTGTGACGTGTGTGACATGTGTGATGTGTGTGACGTGTGAGTGCAGGTACATATCATCTTCTGTGTAAGAAGCTGTGTGACATGTGTGATGTGTGTGACGTGTGAGTGCAGGGTACATATCATCTTCTGTGTAAGAAGCTGTGTGACATGTGTGATGTGTGTGACATGTGAGTGCAGGGTACATATCGTCTTCTGTGTGACGTGTGTGACGTGTGTGACATGTGTGACATGTGTGATGTGTGTGACGTGTGAGTGCAGGGTACATATCATCTTCTGTGTAAGAAGCTGTGTGACATGTGTGATGTGTGTGACATGTGAGTGCAGGATATATATCGTCTTGTGTGTGACATGTGTGACGTGTGTGATGTGTGTGACGTGTGAGTGCAGTGTACATATCATCTTCTGTGTAAGAAGCTGTGTGACGTGTGTGACGTGTGTTGTGTGTGACGTGTGTGACGTGTGAGTGCAGGGTACATGTCATCTTCTGTGTAAGAAGCTGTGTGACGTGTTTGACATGTGTGATGTGTGTGACGTGTGTGACGTGTGAGTGCAGGGTACATGTCATCTTCTGTGTAAGAAGCTGTGTGATGTGTGTGACGTGTGTGACGTGTGAGTGCAGTGTACATATCATCTTCTGTGTAAGAAGGTGTGTGACGTGTGTGACGTGTGTGACGTGTGTGACATGTGAGTGCAGGGTACATATCATCTTCTGTGTAAGAAGCTGTGTGACGTGTGTGACGTGTGTGTGCAGGGTACATATCATCTTCTGTGTAAGAAGCTGTGTGACATGTGTGACGTGTGTGACGTGTGTGTGCAGGGTACATATCATCTTCTGTGTTAGATACTGTGTGTGACATGTGAGTGCAGTGTACATATCGTCTCCTGTGTAACAAGCTGTGTGACGTGTGAGTGCAGTGTACATATCGTCTCCTGTGTAAGAAGCTGTGTGATGTGTGTGACATGTGAGTGCAGGGTACATATCATCTTCTGTGTAAGAAGCTGTGTGACGTGTGTGACATGTGTGACGTGTGTGACATGTGAGTGCAGTGTACATATCGTCTCCTGTGTAAGAAGCTGTGTGACGTGTGTGACATGTGAGTGCAGTGTACATATTGTCTTCTGTGTAAGATGTGTGTGACGTGTGTGTGCAGTGTACATATTGTCTTCTGTGTAAGATGCTGTGTGACGTGTGTGACATGTGAGTGCAGTGTACATATCGTCTTCTGTGTAAGATGCTGTGTGACATGTGAGTGCAGGGTACATATCGTCTTCTGTGTAAGAAGCTGTGTGACGTGTGTGACGTGTGTGACGTGTGTGACGTGTGTGACATGTGTGAGATGTGTGATGTGTGTGACGTGTGAGTGCAGGGTACATATCATCTTCTGTGTAAGAAGCTGTGTGACGTGTGATGTGTGTGACATGTGAGTGCAGGATATATATCGTCTTCTGTGTGACGTGTGTGATGTGTGTGACGTGTGAGTGCAGTGTACATATCATCTTCTGTGTAAGAAGCTTTGTGACGTGTGTGACATGTGTGTTGTGTGTGACGTGTGAGTGCAGGGTACATGTCATCTTCTGTGTAAGAAGCTGTGTGACGTGTGTGATGTGTGTGACGTGTGTGACGTGTGAGTGCAGGGTACATGTCATCTTCTGTGTAAGAAGCTGTGTGATGTGTGTGACGTGTGAGTGCAGTGTACATATCATCTTCTGTGTAAGAAGCTGTGTGACGTGTGTGACGTGTGTGATGTGTGTGACATGTGAGTGCAGGGTACATATCATCTTCTGTGTAAGAAGCTGTGTGACGTGTGTGACGTGTGTGTGCAGGGTACATATCATCTTCTGTGTAAGAAGCTGTGTGACGTGTGTGACGTGTGTGTGCAGGGTACATATCATCTTCTGTGTTAGATACTGTGTGTGACATGTGAGTGCAGTGTACATATCGTCTCCTGTGTAACAAGCTGTGTGACGTGTGAGTGCAGTGTACATATCGTCTCCTGTGTAAGAAGCTGTGTGATGTGTGTGACATGTGAGTGCAGGGTACATATCATCTTCTGTGTAAGAAGCTGTGTGACGTGTGTGACGTGTGTGTGCAGGGTACATATCATCTTCTGTGTAAGAAGCTGTGTGACGTGTGTGACGTGTGTGTGCAGGGTACATATCATCTTCTGTGTTAGATACTGTGTGTGACATGTGAGTGCAGTGTACATATCGTCTCCTGTGTAACAAGCTGTGTGACGTGTGAGTGCAGTGTACATATCGTCTCCTGTGTAAGAAGCTGTGTGATGTGTGTGACATGTGAGTGCAGGGTACATATCATCTTCTGTGTAAGAAGCTGTGTGACGTGTGTGACGTGTGTGTGCAGGGTACATATCATCTTCTGTGTAAGAAGCTGTGTGACGTGTGTGACGTGTGTGTGCAGGGTACATATCATCTTCTGTGTTAGATACTGTGTGTGACATGTGAGTGCAGTGTACATATCGTCTCCTGTGTAACAAGCTGTGTGACGTGTGAGTGCAGTGTACATATCGTCTCCTGTGTAAGAAGCTGTGTGACGTGTGTGACATGTGAGTGCAGTGTACATATTGTCTTCTGTGTAAGATGTGTGTGACGTGTGTGTGCAGTGTACATATTGTCTTCTGTGTAAGATGCTGTGTGACGTGTGTGACATGTGAGTGCAGTGTACATATCGTCTTCGGTGTAAGATGCTGTGTGACATGTGAGTGCAGGGTACATATCGTCTCCTGTGTAAGATGCTGTGTGACGTGTGAGTATAGTGTACATATCGTCTCCTGTGTAAGATGCTGTGTGACGTGTGTGTGCAGTGTACATATCATCTTCTGTGTAAGAAGCTGTGTGACGTGTGTGACATGTGTGACGTGTGTGTGCAGGGTACATATCATCTTCTGTGTAAGATACTGTGTGTGACATGTGAGTGCAGTGTACATATCGTCTCCTGTGTAACAAGCTGTGTGACGTGTGAGTGCAGTGTACATATCGTCTCCTGTGTAAGAAGCTGTGTGATGTGTGTGACATGTGAGTGCAGGGTACATATCATCTTCTGTGTAAGAAGCTGTGTGACGTGTGTGACGTGTGTGACGTGTGTGACGTGTGTGACGTGTGTGACATGTGTGACGTGTGAGTGCAGTGTACATATCGTCTCTTGTGTAAGAAGCTGTGTGACGTGTGTGACATGTGAGTGCAGTGTACATATTGTCTTCTGTGTAAGATGTGTGTGACGTGTGTGTGCAGTGTACATATTGTCTTCTGTGTAAGATGCTGTGTGACGTGTGAGTGCAGGGTACATATCGTCTTCTGTGTAAGATGCTGTGTGACATGTGAGTGCAGGGTACATATCGTCTTCTGTGTAAGATGCTGTGTGACATGTGAGTGCAGGGTACATATTGTCTCCTGTGTAAGATGCTGTGTGACGTGTGTGACATGTGAGTGCAGGGTACATATCGTCTCCTGTGTAAGATGCTGTGTGACGTGTGTGACGTGTGAGTGCAGGGTACATATCGTCTCCTGTGTAAGATGCTGTGTGACGTGTGTGACATGTGAGTGCAGGGTACATATCGTCTCCTGTGTAAGATGCTGTGTGACGTGTGTGACATGTGAGTGCAGGGTACATATCGTCTCCTGTGTAAGATGCTGTGTGACGTGTGTGACATGTGAGTGCAGGGTACATATCGTCTCCTGTGTAAGATGCTGTGTGACATGTGTGTGCAGGGTACATATCGTCTCCTGTGTAAGATGCTGTGTGACGTGTGTGTGCAGTGTACATATCATCTTCTGTGTAAGAAGCTGTGTGACGTGTGTGACGTGTGTGACGTGTGTGACATGTGTGACGTGTGTGTGCAGGGTACATATCATCTTCTGTGTAAGATACTGTGTGTGACATGTGAGTGCAGTGTACATATCGTCTCCTGTGTAACAAGCTGTGTGACGTGTGAGTGCAGTGTACATATCGTCTCCTGTGTAAGAAGCTGTGTGATGTGTGTGACATGTGAGTGCAGGGTACATATCATCTTCTGTGTAAGAAGCTGTGTGACGTGTGTGACGTGTGTGACGTGTGTGACGTGTGTGACGTGTGTGACGTGTGTGACATGTGTGACGTGTGAGTGCAGTGTACATATCGTCTCTTGTGTAAGAAGCTGTGTGACGTGTGTGACATGTGAGTGCAGTGTACATATTGTCTTCTGTGTAAGATGTGTGTGACGTGTGTGTGCAGTGTACATATTGTCTTCTGTGTAAGATGCTGTGTGACGTGTGAGTGCAGGGTACATATCGTCTTCTGTGTAAGATGCTGTGTGACATGTGAGTGCAGGGTACATATCGTCTTCTGTGTAAGATGCTGTGTGACATGTGAGTGCAGGGTACATATTGTCTCCTGTGTAAGATGCTGTGTGACGTGTGTGACATGTGAGTGCAGGGTACATATCGTCTCCTGTGTAAGATGCTGTGTGACGTGTGTGACGTGTGAGTGCAGGGTACATATCGTCTCCTGTGTAAGATGCTGTGTGACGTGTGTGACATGTGAGTGCAGGGTACATATCGTCTCCTGTGTAAGATGCTGTGTGACGTGTGTGACATGTGAGTGCAGGGTACATATCGTCTCCTGTGTAAGATGCTGTGTGACATGTGTGTGCAGGGTACATATCGTCTCCTGTGTAAGATGCTGTGTGATGTGTGTGACATGTGAGTGCAGGGTACATATTGTCTCCTGTGTAAGATGCTGTGTGACATGTGAGTGCAGTGTACATATCGTCTCCTGTGTAAGATGCTGTGTGACGTGTGTGACATGTGAGTGCAGGGTACATATCGTCTCCTGTGTCAGATGCTGTGTGACGTGTGAGTGCAGGGTACATATCGTCTCCTGTGTAAGATGCTGTGTGACGTGTGTGACATGTGAGTGCAGGGTACATATCGTCTCCTGTGTAAGATGCTGTGTGACGTGTGTGACATGTGAGTGCAGGGTACATATCGTCTCCTGTGTAAGATGCTGTGTGACATGTGAGTGCAGGGTACATATCGTCTTCTGTGTAAGATGCTGTGTGACATGTGAGTGCAGGGTACATATCGTCTCCTGTGTAAGATGCTGTGTGACATGTGAGTGCAGTGTACATATCGTCTCCTGTGTAAGATGCTGTGTGACATGTGAGTGCAGGGTACATATCGTCGTCTGTGTAAGATGCTGTGTGACATGTGAGTGCAGGGTACATATCGTCTTCTGTGTAAGATGCTGTGTGACATGTGAGTGCAGGGTACATATCGTCTTCTGTGTAAGATGCTGTGTGACATGTGAGTGCAGTGTACATATCGTCTCCTGTGTAAGATGCTGTGTGACGTGTGTGACATGTGAGTGCAGGGTACATATCGTCTTCTGTGTAAGATGCTGTGTGACATGTGAGTGCAGGGTACATATCGTCTTCTGTGTAAGATGCTGTGTGACATGTGAGTGCAGTGTACATATCGTCTCCTGTGTAAGATGCTGTGTGACGTGTGTGACATGTGAGTGCAGGGTACATATCGTCTCCTGTGTAAGATGCTGTGTGACGTGTGTGACATGTGAGTGCAGGGTACATATCGTCTCCTGTGTAAGATGCTGTGTGACATGTGAGTGCAGGGTACATATCGTCTTCTGTGTAAGATGCTGTGTGACATGTGAGTGCAGTGTACATATCGTCTCCTGTGTAAGATGCTGTGTGACGTGTGTGACATGTGAGTGCAGGGTACATATCGTCTCCTGTGTAAGATGCTGTGTGACGTGAGTGACATGTGAGTGCAGGGTACATATCGTCTCCTGTGTAAGATGCTGTGTGACGTGTGTGACATGTGAGTGCAGGGTACATATCGTCTCCTGTGTAAGATGCTGTGTGACATGTGAGTGCAGGGTACATATCGTCTTCTGTGTAAGATGCTGTGTGACATGTGAGTGCAGTGTACATATCGTCTCCTGTGTAAGATGCTGTGTGACGTGTGTGACATGTGAGTGCAGGGTACATATCGTCTCCTGTGTAAGATGCTGTGTGACGTGAGTGACATGTGAGTGCAGGGTACATATCGTCTCCTGTGTAAGATGCTGTGTGACATGTGAGTGCAGGGTACATATCGTCTTCTGTGTAAGATGCTGTGTGACATGTGAGTGCAGGGTACATATCGTCTTCTGTGTAAGATGCTGTGTGACATGTGAGTGCAGGGTACATATCGTCTTCTGTGTAAGATGCTGTGTGACATGTGAGTGCCGGGTACATATCGTCTTCTGTGTAAGATGCTGTGTGACATGTGAGTGCAGGGTACATATCGTCTTCTGTGTACGATGCTGTGTGACGTGTGTGATGTGTGTGACGTGTGAGTGCAGTGTACATATCGTCTTCTGTGTAAGAAGCTGTGTGACGTGTGTGATGTGTGTGACGTGTGAGTGCAGTGTACATATCGTCTTCTGTGTAAGAAGCTGTGTGACGTGTGTGACGTGTGTGATGTGTGTGACGTGTGAGTGCAGTGTACATATCTTCTCCTGTGTAAGAAGCTGTTTCTCATCTCAGTTCTAAGGATAAAGGATCTGACCTATCTCTCCGGCATCATCTCTGCAATTACAAAGGGAGTGATCTATATGAATGATGTATTGGGAATAAAGGACCATATCTGCTCTATGTCATTCCCAGCCATAGGGTTACATATCAGTGTACGTGTCACACTTACTATAGTTATCCGTGACACTTAGCGCTTCCGTGCTGCGTATTGTTCTCTCTACATTGCACTTACTGCCGGTCATGGTGAAGCCTCGAACATTAGCGCCACCTGCAGGGTATCTGCGGAATCAGGTGATTATTATTCCTCCTGTTGTATTGTAACAGAATATGCAGCACTATATATATAACCATTAACTCTGATCTGTCCTGTCTGTGAAGGTCTTTGAAGGATTCAAAGCTTATCGGGGAGCAGATGGGAAGATCCGCCTGTTCCGACCCCAACTCAATATGAAGCGGATGCAGCGATCGGCGAAACGGATGACTCTGCCGGTAAGTGGGAGAGGGCAGATATGTGTGTGTGTGTATGTGTATATATATATATATATATATATATATATATATATATATATATATATATATATATATATAGGAGAAGGATATATATAAGAAGGACAGAAAACCAAGGGACTGCTTTGAGTGAGCTCACTTCATACTCCCAACATCCTGCTCCCGGCTGCTTGATCTGGATATTCAGCTGTGATATCACCATCTCTACATCTGCTAAGACTGAATATCACTCTTTATGCTTCTATTTGCACTGTCAGGTGCAAACAAAAAGTCCAAGTGATAGGAGGCACTCAAAAAATGAATACTCCAGGCCAATGTAAGCAATACATCTGTATTAGCGCTGGACATGGTCACACATTAGTGTAGGCGGTACCAGGAGTAAAGAGGTCATATCGGTTCTGCGGATTCTTTGCAGTAAGAGTGGTAACAGTACCGTTGCTGAGGATACACCCTGTGGTATTCCCGGGCTGAAGGGCCTCTCCTGAGTATAACAGGACACTCAGTGAGTGTACACTCATATTTACACTCTGTTCTCATTCCAGGCTTTTGATAAGAAGGAGCTTCTGAAATGCATCAGTAAACTGATAGACGTGGACAGAGACTGGGTCCCGGACTCCACCGTGAGCAGCCTGTACGTCCGTCCAATCATCATCGGCACCGAGGTGAGATTCCCTTTGAACACATTGTATAACTCTAATAAAGAGTAACACTGTCTCTGGGCTGGATATCTTGGATATCTCATCGTGTAAATACACTGTACATCTTTAATAATTAAGGTGATCCACCCTATACTGTTAAACCATATCAACCCACTAATTGCTATTAGACAAGTTGGAAATAATCCCACGGATAACATCGGTCCAGGTGTGCCGATGGGACATACTTTGTCTGAATAAGGAACAGTTTAATGGTACATGATTGAAATTACACACACATCGAGGCAATAACACACAGCTTCATTTTAAATCACACTTTATTTTCTGCACCTGTCTGTATTTGAAGTTGAAAAGGTAATTTTAGAATATACCTAATAAAGTTATTTTTATTGTAGTCGTATTTAGTGTCTAGAGAATAGATCATCTCTTTTCTTTTCCCTATACACACTATAAATAAGGGATATTAATCAGTCCTGGTTACTATTACCCACACTAGGGGCTCAGGGGGTTATTAATCAGTCCTGGTAACTATTACCCACACTAGGGGCTCAGGGGGTTATTAATCAGTCCTGGTAACTATTACCCACACTAGGGGCTCAGGGGGTTATTAATCAGTCCTGGTTACTATTACCCACACTAGGGGCTCAGGGGGTTATTAATCAGTCCTGGTAACTATTACCCACACTAGGGGCTCAGGGGGTTATTAATCAGTCCTGGTAACTATTACCCACACTAGGGGCTCAGGGGGTTATTAATCAGTCCTGGTTACTATTACCCACACTAGGGGCTCAGGGGGTTATTAATCAGTCCTGGTAACTATTACCCACACTAGGGGCTCAGGGGGTTATTAATCAGTCCTGGTAACTATTACCCACACTAGGGGCTCAGGGGGTTATTAATCAGTCCTGGTAACTATTATCCACACTAGGGGCTCAGGGGGATATTATTCAGTCCTGGTAACTATTATCCACACTAGGGGCTCAGGGGGTTATTAATCAGTCAGGGTAACTATTATCCACACTAGGGGCTCAGGGGGTTATTAATCAGTCCTGGTAACTATTACCCACACTAGGGGCTCAGGGGGTTATTAATCAGTCCTGGTAACTATTACCCACACTAGGGGCTCAGGGGGTTAATAATCAGTCCTGGTAAATATTACCCACACTAGGGGCTCAGGGGGTTATTAATCAGTCCTGGTAACTATTACCCACACTAGGGGATCAGGGGGTTAATAATCAGTCCTGGTGACTATTACCCACACTAGGTGCTCAGGGGTTATTAATTAGTCCCGGTATTTATTATCCACGCTAGGGGCCCAGGGGGTTATTAATCAGTCCTGGTGACTAGTACCCACACTAGGGGCTCAGAGGGTTATTAATCAGTCCTGGTAACTATTACCCACACTAGGGGCTCAGTGGGTTCTTAATCAGTCCTGGTAACTATTACCCACACTAGGCACTCAGGGGGTTATTAATCAGTCCTGGTAACTATTATACACACTAGGGGCTCAGGGGGGTTATTAATCAGTCCTGGTAACTATTACCCACACTAGGGGCTCAGGGGGTTATTAATCAGTCCTGGTAACTATTACCCACACTAGGGGCTCAGGGGGTTATTAATCAGTCCTGGTAACTATTACCCACACTAGGGGCTCAGGGGGTTATTAATCAGTCCTGGTAACTATTACCCACACTAGGGGCTCAGGGGTTATTAATCAGTCCTGGTAACTATTATCCACACTAGGGGCTCAGGGGGTTATTAATCAGTCCTGCTAACTATTATCCACACTACGGGCTCAGGGGGTTATTAATCAGTCTTGGTAACTATTACCCACACTAGGTGCTCAGGGGGTTATTAATCAGTCCCGGTATTTATTATCCACGCTAGGGGCCCAGGGGGTTATTAATCAGTCCTGGTAACTATTATCCACACTAGAGGCTCAGGGGGTTATTAATCAGTCCTGGTAACTATTACCCACACTAGAGGCTCAGGGGGTTATTAATCAGTCCAGGTAACTATTACCCACACTAGGGGCTCAGTGGGTTATTAATCAGTCCTGGTAACTATTATACACACTAAGGGGTCAGGGGGGTTATTAATCAGTCCTGGTAACTATTACCCACACTAGGGGCTCAGGGGGTTATTAATCAGTCCTGGTAACTATTACCCACTCTAGGGGCTCAGGGGGTTATTGATCAGTCCTGGTAACTATTATACACACTAAGGGGTCAGGGGGGTTATTAATCAGTCCTGGTAACTATTACCCACACTAGGGGCTCAGGGGGTTATTAATCAGTCCTGGTAACTATTACCCACTCTAGAGGCTCAGGGGGTTATTGATCAGTCCTGGTAACTATTATCCACACTAGGGGCTCAGGGGGTTATTAATCAGTCCTGGTAACTATTATCCACAATAGGGGCTCAGGGGGTTATTAATCAGTCCTGGTAACTATTACCCACATTAGGGGCTCAGGGCTTTATTAATCAGTCCTGGTAACTATTACCCTCACTAGGTGCTCAGGGGGTTATTAATGAGTCCTGGTAACAATTACCCACACTAGGGGATCAGGGGGTTATTAATGATTCCTGTTAACTATTACCCACACTAGGGGCTCAGGGGATTATTAATCACTCCTGGTTACTATTACCCACACTAGGGGCTCAGGGGGTTCTTAATCAGTCCTGGTAACTATTATCCACACTAGGGGCTCAGGGGGTTATTAATCAGTCCTGGTAACTATTACCCACACTAGGGGCTCAGGGGGTTATTAATCAGTCCTGGTAACTATTATACACACTAGGGGCTCAGGGGGGTTATAAATCAGTCCCGGTAACTATTACCCACACTAGGGGCTCAGGGGATTATTAATCACTCCTGGTTACTATTACCCACACTAGGGGCTTAGGGGGTTCTTAATCAGTCCTGGTAACTATTATCCACACTAGGGGCTCAGGGGGTTATTAATCAGTCCTGGTAACTATTATCCACACTAGGGGCTCAGGGGGTTATTAATCAGTCCTGGTAACTATTACCCACACTAGGGGCTCAGGGGGTTATTAATCAGTCCTAGTAACTATTATCCACACTAGGGGCTCAGGGGGGATATTATTCAGTCCTGTAACTATTATCCACACTAGGGGCTCAGGGGGTTATTAATCAGTCCTGGTAACGATTACCCACTCTAGGGGCTCAGGGGGGTTATTAATCAGTCCTGGTAACTATTATCCACACTAGGGGCTCAGGGGGTTAATAATCAGTCCTGGTACCTATTATCCACACTAGGAGCTCAGGGGGTTATTAGTCAGCCCTGGTAAGTATTATCCACAATAGGGGCTCAGGGGGTTATTAATCAGTCCTGGTAACTATTACCAACACTAGGGGCTCCGGGGGTTATTAATGAGTCCTGGTAACTATTATCCACACTAGGGGCTCAGGGGGTTATTAATCAGTCATGGTAACTATTATCCACACTAGGGGCTCAGGGGGTTATTAATCAGTCCTGGTAACTATTATCCACACTAGGGGCTCAGGGGATTATTAATCAGTCCTGGTAACTATTATCCACACTAGGGGCTCAGGGGGGTTATTAATCAGTCCTGGTAACTAGTACCCACACTAGCGGCTCAGGGGGTTATTAATCAGTCCTGGTAACTGTTACCCACACTAGAGGCTCATGGGGTTATTAATCAGTCCTTGTAACTGTTACCCACACTAGGGGCTCAGGGGGTTATTAATCAGTCCTGGTAACTAGTACCCACACTAGGGGCTCAGGGGGTTATTAATCAGTCCCGGTAACTATTACCCACACTAGGGGCTCAGGGGATTATTAATCACTCCTGGTTACTATTACCCACACTAGGGGCTTAGGGGGTTCTTAATCAGTCCTGGTAACTATTATCCACACTAGGGGCTCAGGGGGTTATTAATCAGTCCTGGTAACTATTATCCACACTAGGGGCTCAGGGGGTTATTAATCAGTCCTGGTAACTATTACCCACACTAGGGGCTCAGGGGGTTATTAATCAGTCCTGGTAACTATTATACACACTAGGGGCTCAGGGGGGTTATAAATCAGTCCCGGTAACTATTACCCACACTAGGGGCTCAGGGGGTTATTAATCAGTCCTAGTAACTATTATCCACACTAGGGGCTCAGGGGGGATATTATTCAGTCCTGTAACTATTATCCACACTAGGGGCTCAGGGGGTTATTAATCAGTCCTGGTAACGATTACCCACTCTAGGGGCTCAGGGGGGTTATTAATCAGTCCTGGTAACTATTATCCACACTAGGGGCTCAAGGGGTTATTAATCAGTCCTGGTAACTATTATCCACACTAGGGGCTCAGAGGGTTAATAATCAGTCCTGGTACCTATTATCCACACTAGGAGCTCAGGGGGTTATTAGTCAGCCCTGGTAAGTATTATCCACAATAGGGGCTCAGGGGGTTATTAATCAGTCCTGGTAACTATTACCAACACTAGGGGCTCCGGGGGTTATTAATGAGTCCTGGTAACTATTATCCACACTAGGGGCTCAGGGGGTTATTAATCAGTCATGGTAACTATTATCCACACTAGGGGCTCAGGGGGTTATTAATCAGTCCTGGTAACTATTATCCACACTAGGGGCTCAGGGGGTTATTAATCCGTCCTGGTAACTATTACCCACACTAGAGGCTCAGGGGGTTATTAATCAGTCCAGGTAACTATTACCCACACTAGGGGCTCAGGGGGTTATTAATCAGTCCTGGTAACTATTATACACACTAAGGGGTTAGGGGGGTTATTAATCAGTCCTGGTAACTATTTCCCACACTAGGGGTTCAGGGGGTTATTAATCAGTCCTGGTAACTATTATCCACACTAGGGGCTCAGGGGGGATATTATTCAGTCCTGTAACTATTATCCACACTAGGGGCTCAGGGGGTTATTAATCAGTCCTGGTAACTATTACCCACTCTAGGGGCTCAGGGGGGTTATTAATCAGTCCTGGTAACTATTATCCACACTAGGGGCTCAGGGGGTTATTAATCAGTCCTGGTAACTATTATCCACACTAGGGGCTCAGGGGGTTATTAATCAGCCCTGGTAAGTATTATCCACAATAGGGGCTCAGGGTGTTATTAATCAGTCCTGGTAATTATTACCCACACTAGGGGCTCAGGGGGTTATTAATCAGTCCTGGTAACTATTATCCACACTAGGGGCTCAGGGGATTATTAATCAGTCCTGGTAACTATTATCCACACTAGGGGCTCAGGGGGGTTATTAATCAGTCCTGGTAACTAGTACCCACACTAGCGGCTCAGGGGATTATTAATCAGTCCTGGTAACTGTTACCCACACTAGGGGCTCAGGGGGTTATTAATCAGTCCTGGTAACTAGTACCCACACTAGGGGCTCAGAGGGTTATTAATCAGTCCTGGTAACTGTTACCCACACTAGGGGCTCAGGGGGTTATTAATCAGTCCTGGTAACTATTATACACACTAGGGGCTCAGGGGGTTATTAATCAATCAGTCCTGATAACTATTACCCACACCAGGGGCTCAGGGGGTTATTAATCAGTCCTGGTAACTATTACCCACACTAGGGGCTCAGGGGGTTATTAATCAGTCCTGGTAACTATTATCCACACTAGGGGCTCAGGGGGATATTATTCAGTCCTGGTAACTATTATCCACACTAGGGGCTCAGGGGGTTATTAAACAGTCACGGTAACTATTACCCACACTAGGGGCTCAGGGGGTTATTAATCAGTCCTGGTAACTATTACCCACACTAGGGGCTCAGGGGTTAGTTATCAGTCCTGGTAACTATTATACACACTAGGGGCTCAGGGGGGTTATTAATCAGTCCTGGTAACTATTACCCACATTAGGGGCTCAGGGCTTTATTAATCAGTCCTGGTAACTATTACCCTCACTAGGTGCTCAGGGGGTTATTAATGAGTCCTGGTAACAATTACCCACACTAGGGGCTCAGGGGGTTATTAATGATTCCTGTTAACTAGGGGCTCAGGGGATTATTAATCAGTCCTGGTTACTATTACCCACACTAGGGGCTTAGGGGGTTCTTAATCAGTCCTGGTAACTATTTTCCACACTAGGGGCTCAGGGGGTTATTAATCAGTCCTGGTAACTATTATCCACACTAGGGGCTCAGGGGGTTATTAATCAGTCCTGGTAACTATTACCCACACTAGGGGCTCAGGGGGTTATTAATCAGTCCTGGTAACTATTACACACACTAGGGGCTCAGGGGGGTTATAAATCAGTCCCGGTAACTAATACCCACACTAGGGGCTCAGTGGGTTATTAATCAGTCCTGGTAACGATTATCCACACTAGGGGCTCAGGGGGGATATTATTCAGTCCTGTAACTATTATCCACACTAGGGGCTCAGGGGGTTATTAATCAGTCCTGGTAACTATTACCCACTCTAGGGGCTCAGGGGGGTTATTAATCAGTCCTGGTAACTATTACCCACTCTAGGGGCTCAGGGGGGTTATTAATCAGTCCTGGTAACTATTATCCACACTAGGGGCTCAGGGGGTTATTAATCAGTCCTGGTAACTATTATGCACACTAGGGGCTCAGGGGGTTATTAATCAGTCCTGGTAATTATTACCCACACTAGGGGCTCAGGGGGTTTTTAATGAGTCCTGATAACTATTATCCACACCAGGGGCTCAGGGGGTTATTAATCAGTCATGGTAACTATTATCCACACTAGGGGCTCAGGGGATTATTAATCAGTCCTGGTAACTATTATCCACACTAGGGGCTCAGGGGATTATTAATCAGTCCTGGTAACTATTACCCACACTAGGGGATCAGGGGGTTATTAATCAGTCCTGGTAACTATTACCCACACTAGGGGCTCAGGGGGTTATTAATCAGTCCTGGTAACTATTATACACACTAGGGGCACAGGGGGTTATTAATCAATCAGTCCTGATAACTATTACCCACACCAGGGGCTCAGGGGGTTATTAATCAGTCCTGGTAACTTTTACCCACACTAGGGGCTCAGGGGGTTATTAATCAGTCCTGGTAACTATTATCCACACTAGCGGCTCAGGGGGATATTATTCAGTCCTGGTAACTATTATCCACACTAGGGGCTCAGGGGGTTATTAAACAGTCACGGTGACTATTACCCACACTAGGGGCTCAGGGGGTTATTAATCAGTCCTGGTAACTATTACCCACACTAGGGGCTCAGGGGGTTATTAATTAGTCCCGGTATTTATTATCCACGCTAGGGGCCCAGGGGGTTATTAATCAGTCCTGGTGACTAGTACCCACACTAGGGGATCAGAGGGTTATTAATCAGTCCCGGTTTTTATTATCCACGCTAGGGGCCCAGGGGGTTATTAATCAGTCCTGGTGACTAGTACCCACACTAGGGGCTCAGAGGGTTATTAATCAGTCCTGGTAACTATTACCCACACTAGGGGCTCAGTGGGTTCTTAATCAGTCCTGGTAAATATTACCCACACTAGGCACTCAGGGGGTTATTAATCAGTCCTGGTAACTATTATACACACTAGGGGCTCAGGGGGGTTATTAATCAGTCCTGGTAACTATTACCCACACTAGGGGCTCAGGGGGTTATTAATCAGTCCTGGTAACTATTACCCACACTAGGGGCTCAGGGGGGTTATTAATCAGTCCTGGTAACTATTACCCACACTAGAGGCTCAGGAGGTTATTAATCAGTCCTGGTAACTATTACCCACACTAGGGGCTCAGGGGTTATTAATCAGTCCTGGTAACTATTATCCACACTAGGGGCTCAGGGGGTTATTAATCAGTCCTGGTAACTATTATCCACACTAGGGGCTCAGGGGGTTATTAATCAGTCTTGGTAACTATTACCCACACTAGAAGCTCAGGGGGTTATTAATCAGTCCTGGTGACTATTACCCACACTAGGTGCTCAGGGGGTTAATAATCAGTCCCGGTATTTATTATCCACGCTAGGGGCCCAGGGGGTTATTAATCAGTCCTGGTGACTAGTACCCACACTAGGGGCTCAGAGGGTTATTAATCAGTAACGGTAACTATTATCCACACTAGGGGCTCAGGGGGTTATTAATCCGTCCTGGTAACTATTACCCACACTAGAGGCTCAGGGGGTTATTAATCAGTCCAGGTAACTATTACCCACACTAGGGGCTCAGGGGGTTATTAATCAGTCCTGGTAACTATTATACACACTAAGGGGTCAGGGGGGTTATTAATCAGTCCTGGTAACTATTTCCCACACTAGGGGCTCAGGGGGTTATTAATCAGTCCTGGTAACTATTATCCACACTAGGGGCTCAGGGGGGATATTATTCAGTCCTGTAACTATTATCCACACTAGGGGCTCAGGGGGTTATTAATCAGTCCTGGTAACTATTACCCACTCTAGGGGCTCAGGGGGGTTATTAATCAGTCCTGGTAACTATTATCCACACTAGGGGCTCAGGGGGTTATTAATCAGTCCTGGTAACTATTATCCACACTAGGGGCTCAGGGGGTTATTAATCAGCCCTGGTAAGTATTATCCACAATAGGGGCTCAGGGGGTTATTAATCAGTCCTGGTAATTATTACCCACACTAGGGGCTCAGGGGGTTATTAATCAGTCCTGGTAACTATTATCCACACTAGGGGCTCAGGGGATTATTAATCAGTCCTGGTAACTATTATCCACACTAGGGGCTCAGGGGGGTTATTAATCAGTCCTGGTAACTAGTACCCACACTAGCGGCTCAGGGGGTTATTAATCAGTCCTGGTAACTGTTACCCACACTAGGGGCTCAGGGGGTTATTAATCAGTCCTGGTAACTAGTACCCACACTAGGGGCTCAGAGGGTTATTAATCAGTCCTGGTAACTGTTACCCACACTAGGGGCTCAGGGGGTTATTAATCAGTCCTGGTAACTATTATACACACTAGGGGCTCAGGGGGTTATTAATCAATCAGTCCTGATAACTATTACCCACACCAGGGGCTCAGGGGGTTATTAATCAGTCCTGGTAACTATTACCCACACTAGGGGCTCAGGGGGTTATTAATCAGTCCTGGTAACTATTATGCACACTAGGGGCTCAGGGGGTTATTAATCAGTCCTGGTACCTATTATCCACACTAGGAGCTCAGGGGGTTATTAATCAGTCCTGGTAACTATTATACACACTAGGGGCACAGGGGGTTATTAATCAATCAGTCCTGATAACTATTACCCACACCAGGGGCTCAGGGGGTTATTAATCAGTCCTGGTAACTTTTACCCACACTAGGGGCTCAGGGGGTTATTAATCAGTCCTGGTAACTATTATCCACACTAGCGGCTCAGGGGGATATTATTCAGTCCTGGTAACTATTATCCACACTAGGGGCTCAGGTGGTTATTAAACAGTCACGGTGACTATTACCCACACTAGGGGCTCAGGGGGTTATTAATCAGTCCTGGTAACTATTACCCACACTAGGGGCTCAGGGGGTTATTAATTAGTCCCGGTATTTATTATCCACGCTAGGGGCCCAGGGGGTTATTAATCAGTCCTGGTGACTAGTACCCACACTAGGGAATCAGAGGGTTATTAATCAGTCCCGGTTTTTATTATCCACGTAGGGGCCCAGGGGGTTATTAATCAGTCCTGGTGACTAGTACCCACACTAGGGGCTCAGAGGGTTATTAATCAGTCCTGGTAACTATTACCCACACTAGGGGCTCAGTGGGTTCTTAATCAGTCCTGGTAAATATTACCCACACTAGGCACTCAGGGGGTTATTAATCAGTCCTGGTAACTATTATACACACTAGGGGCACAGGGGGTTATTAATCAATCAGTCCTGATAACTATTACCCACACCAGGGGCTCAGGGGGTTATTAATCAGTCCTGGTAACTTTTACCCACACTAGGGGCTCAGGGGGTTATTAATCAGTCCTGGTAACTATTATCCACACTAGCGGCTCAGGGGGATATTATTCAGTCCTGGTAACTATTATCCACACTAGGGGCTCAGGTGGTTATTAAACAGTCACGGTGACTATTACCCACACTAGGGGCTCAGGGGGTTATTAATCAGTCCTGGTAACTATTACCCACACTAGGGGCTCAGGGGGTTATTAATTAGTCCCGGTATTTATTATCCACGCTAGGGGCCCAGGGGGTTATTAATCAGTCCTGGTGACTAGTACCCACACTAGGGAATCAGAGGGTTATTAATCAGTCCCGGTTTTTATTATCCACGTAGGGGCCCAGGGGGTTATTAATCAGTCCTGGTGACTAGTACCCACACTAGGGGCTCAGAGGGTTATTAATCAGTCCTGGTAACTATTACCCACACTAGGGGCTCAGTGGGTTCTTAATCAGTCCTGGTAAATATTACCCACACTAGGCACTCAGGGGGTTATTAATCAGTCCTGGTAACTATTATACACACTAGGGGCTCAGGGGGGTTATTAATCAGTCCTGGTAACTATTACCCACACTAGGGGCTCAGGGGGTTATTAATCAGTCCTGGTAACTATTACCCACACTAGGGGCTCAGGGGGTTATTAATCAGTCCTGGTAACTATTACCCACACTAGAGGCTCAGGAGGTTATTAATCAGTCCTGGTAACTATTACCCACACTAGGGGCTCAGGGGTTATTAATCAGTCCTGGTAACTATTATCCACACTAGGGGCTCAGGGGGTTATTAATCAGTCCTGGTAACTATTATCCACACTAGGGGCTCAGGGGGTTATTAATCAGTCTTGGTAACTATTACCCACACTAGAAGCTCA
Source organism: Crinia signifera (assembly GCF_055691185.1). Taxonomy (NCBI): domain Eukaryota; kingdom Metazoa; phylum Chordata; class Amphibia; order Anura; family Myobatrachidae; genus Crinia; species Crinia signifera. Next base: position 5,452,816 of record NC_139220.1, on the reverse strand, counting down.
GGGGGTTATTAATCAGTCCTGGTGACTATTACCCACACTAGGTGCTCAGGGGGTTAATAATCAGTCCCGGTATTTATTATCCACGCTAGGGGCCCAGGGGGTTATTAATCAGTCCTGGTGACTAGTACCCACACTAGGGGCTCAGAGGGTTATTAATCAGTAACGGTAACTATTATCCACACTAGGGGCTCAGGGGGTTATTAATCCGTCCTGGTAACTATTACCCACACTAGAGGCTCAGGGGGTTATTAATCAGTCCAGGTAACTATTACCCACACTAGGGGCTCAGGGGGTTATTAATCAGTCCTGGTAACTATTATACACACTAAGGGGTCAGGGGGGTTATTAATCAGTCCTGGTAACTATTTCCCACACTAGGGGCTCAGGGGGTTATTAATCAGTCCTGGTAACTATTATCCACACTAGGGGCTCAGGGGGGATATTATTCAGTCCTGTAACTATTATCCACACTAGGGGCTCAGGGGGTTATTAATCAGTCCTGGTAACTATTATCCACACTAGGGGCTCAGGGGGTTATTAATCAGCCCTGGTAAGTATTATCCACAATAGGGGCTCAGGGGGTTATTAATCAGTCCTGGTAATTATTACCCACACTAGGGGCTCAGGGGGTTATTAATCAGTCCTGGTAACTATTATCCACACTAGGGGCTCAGGGGATTATTAATCAGTCCTGGTAACTATTATCCACACTAGGGGCTCAGGGGGGTTATTAATCAGTCCTGGTAACTAGTACCCACACTAGCGGCTCAGGGGGTTATTAATCAGTCCTGGTAACTGTTACCCACACTAGGGGCTCAGGGGGTTATTAATCAGTCCTGGTAACTAGTACCCACACTAGGGGCTCAGAGGGTTATTAATCAGTCCTGGTAACTGTTACCCACACTAGGGGCTCAGGGGGTTATTAATCAGTCCTGGTAACTATTATACACACTAGGGGCTCAGGGGGTTATTAATCAATCAGTCCTGATAACTATTACCCACACCAGGGGCTCAGGGGGTTATTAATCAGTCCTGGTAACTATTACCCACACTAGGGGCTCAGGGGGTTATTAATCAGTCCTGGTAACTATTATCCACACTAGGGGCTCAGGGGGATATTATTCAGTCCTGGTAACTATTATCCACACTAGGGGCTCAGGGGGTTATTAAACAGTCACGGTAACTATTACCCACACTAGGGGCTCAGGGGGTTATTAATCAGTCCTGGTAACTATTACCCACACTAGGGGCTCAGGGGGTTAGTAATCAGTCCTGGTAACTATTATACACACTAGGGGCTCAGGGGGGTTATTAATCAGTCCTGGTAACTATTACCCACATTAGGGGCTCAGGGCTTTATTAATCAGTCCTGGTAACTATTACCCTCACTAGGTGCTCAGGGGGTTATTAATGAGTCCTGGTAACAATTACCCACACTAGGGGCTCAGGGGGTTATTAATGATTCCTGTTAACTAGGGGCTCAGGGGATTATTAATCAGTCCTGGTTACTATTACCCACACTAGGGGCTTAGGGGGTTCTTAATCAGTCCTGGTAACTATTTTCCACACTAGGGGCTCAGGGGGTTATTAATCAGTCCTGGTAACTATTACCCACACTAGGGGCTCAGGGGGTTATTAATCAGTCCTGGTAACTATTACACACACTAGGGGCTCAGGGGGGTTATAAATCAGTCCCGGTAACTATTACCCACACTAGGGGCTCAGTGGGTTATTAATCAGTCCTGGTAACGATTATCCACACTAGGGGCTCAGGGGGGATATTATTCAGTCCTGTAACTATTATCCACACTAGGGGCTCAGGGGGTTATTAATCAGTCCTGGTAACTATTACCCACTCTAGGGGCTCAGGGGGGTTATTAATCAGTCCTGGTAACTATTACCCACTCTAGGGGCTCAGGGGGGTTATTAATCAGTCCTGGTAACTATTATCCACACTAGGGGCTCAGGGGGTTATTAATCAGTCCTGGTAACTATTATGCACACTAGGGGCTCAGGGGGTTATTAATCAGTCCTGGTACCTATTATCCACACTAGGAGCTCAGGGGGTTATTAATCAGCCCTGGTAAGTATTATCCACAATAGGGGCTCAGGGGGTTATTAATCAGTCCTGGTAATTATTACCCACACTAGGGGCTCAGGGGGTTATTAATGAGTCCTGGTAACTATTATCCACACCAGGGGCTCAGGGGGTTATTAATCAGTCATGGTAACTATTATCCACACTAGGGGCTCAGGGGATTATTAATCAGTCCTGGTAACTATTATCCACACTAGGGGCTCAGGGGATTATTAATCAGTCCTGGTAACTATTACCCACACTAGGGGCTCAGGGGGTTATTAATCAGTCCTGGTAACTATTACCCACACTAGGGGCTCAGGGGGTTATTAATCAGTCCTGGTAACTATTATACACACTAGGGGCACAGGGGGTTATTAATCAATCAGTCCTGATAACTATTACCCACACCAGGGGCTCAGGGGGTTATTAATCAGTCCTGGTAACTTTTACCCACACTAGGGGCTCAGGGGGTTATTAATCAGTCCTGGTAACTATTATCCACACTAGCGGCTCAGGGGGATATTATTCAGTCCTGGTAACTATTATCCACACTAGGGGCTCAGGGGGTTATTAAACAGTCATGGTGACTATTACCCACACTAGGGGCTCAGGGGGTTATTAATCAGTCCTGGTAACTATTACCCACACTAGGGGCTCAGGGGGTTAGTAGTCAGTCCTGGTAACTATTATACACACTAGGGGCTCAGGGGGGTTATTAATCAGTCCTGGTAACTATTATCCACACTAGGGGCTCAGAGGGTTATTAATCAGTCCTGTTTACTATTACCCACACTAGGGGCTCAGGGGGTTATTAATCAGTCCTGGTGACTATTACCCACACTAGGTGCTCAAGGGGTTATTAATCAGTCCCGGTATCTAGTATCCACACTAGGGGCCCAGGGGGTTATTAATCAGTCCTGGTGACTAGTACCCACACTAGGGGCTCAGGGGGTTATTAATCAGTCCTGGTGACTAGTACCCACACTAGGGGCTCAGGGGGTTATTAATCAGTCCTGGTAACTAATTCCCACACTAGGGGCTCAGGGGGTTATTAATCAGTCCTGGTAACTATTACCCACACTAGGGGCTCAGGGGGTTATTAATCATTCCTGGTAACTATTACCCACACTAGGGGTTTAGGGGGTTATTAATCAGTCTTGGTAACTATTATACACACTAGGGGCTCAGGGGGGTTAATAATCAGTCCTGGTAACTATTACCCACACTAGGGGCTCAGGGGGTTATTAATCAGTCCTGGTAACTATTATACACACTAAGGAGTCAGGGGGTTATTAATCAGTCCTGGTAACTATTACCCACATTAGGGGCTCAGGGGGTTATTAATCAGTCCTGGTGACTATTACCCACACATGGGGCTCAGGGGGTTATTAATCAGTCCTGGTAACTATTACCCACACTAGGGGCTCAGGGGGTTATTAATCAGTCATGGTAACTATTACCCACACTAGAGGCTCAGGGGGTTATTAATCAGTCCTGGTAACTGTTACCCACACTAGGGGCTCAGGGGGTTATTAATCAGTCCTGGTGACTATTATACACACTAGGGGCTCAGGGGGTTATTATTCAGTCCTGGAAACTATTTTCCACACTAGGTGCTCAGGGGGTTATTAATCAGTCCTGGTAACTATTACCCACACTAGAGGCTCAGGGGGTTAGTAATCAGTCCTGGTAACTGTTACCCACACTAGGGGCTCAGGGGGTTATTAATCAGTCCTGGTAACTGTTACCCACACTAGGGGCTCAGGGGGTTATTAATCAGTCCTGGTAACTGTTACCCACACTAGGGGCTCAGGGGGTTATTAATCAGTATTGGTGACTATTATACACACTAGGGGCTCAGGGGGTTATTATTCAGTCCTGGAAACTATTTTCCACACTAGGTGCTCAGGGGGTTATTAATCAGTCCAGGTTACTATTATGGGGCTATGGGGGGGGGGGGGGGGGGGGTTATTAATCAGTCCAGGTTACCATGTATCTGTCCCATCCCGTTCAGCCCTCTCTAGGAGTGAAAAGACCGTCCAAGGCCTTACTGTACGTCATTCTGAGCCCAGTCGGGCCCTATTTCTCAGGCGGAGGTTTTAATCCAGTTTCATTGTGGGCCAACTCCAAATACGTCCGGGCCTGGAAGGGCGGAACCGGAGACAGCAAAGTGGGAGGGTGAGTTTATTTCATGTTATGACTAATATAGTAATGTCTATATGTAGCCAGGCCAGCTATGACATACAGCAGTGGTACAGGTAAGAGTGGGCCACATAAACACTTAAGGCACAATATATGCCCCCCCCCCCCCCCCCCATCATAGCCACCGCCAATCACAGCAGTTGAATCGTAGCCCCCCCAATCAGGGTGTATTTGTACCCCCCCCCCCCCTTCCCCCCCCAGCGTTTCCGCAATCTTGCTCCCACGCACTTTCTGTTATAGCCGGGTGTAATTATGTAACGCAGCCCCCTGGTATTTTGTGCTCTGGGTTTGCACCTTCTCATTATCACGCGGGAACATTCTGCTTTACATTAAGTGTTCATGTAGATTCCTCAGGGATCGGATCTCAGCGCTATACAATGAGAGGTTCAGGCTTGTCACGTACGTTTGGCGTCTTGTTCTTCAGGAACTACGGAAATGCGCTGTGCGCGAAGTACGAGGCTGTTGATGCCGGGTGTCGGCAGGTGCTCTGTTTATACGGAGAGGACGAACAGATCAAAGAAGTGGGGACCATGAATCTCTTCCTCTTCTGGACGAATGAAAATGGCGGTAGGACGATGCTCATATACAGTGTAACCCGCCACGGTGATAGAATCCCCCACTGTACAAAATACGGGGTTACAGACACATTTGGATACGTATTCCTGTACCCCATGTAGTTGGTTTATATACATAAGACGCTTTTAGATCTCTTGTAATTTTCGAATCCAATTTGTGGATAAGATTCCATTGTCCGGCAGAGGAAGCTCCTTTTCCAGACGCTGTGACATGTGGTCACTTTCCCAGGGTACGGCCTCCCCATCCCATAGGTGGTCCAGGATCACTCTGTTATGACTAGTGTTACATATGTATCTAGTGGACAGGAGAATTCAGTCTGGGAGGAAAGCGGGGAGGTGAGAGTTCCCCTTTATTAATTGTGATGTAATCTCTGAGCAGTGGTGCTGAGAGGAGGTCGGGTACTTTGTACCTGTTCCCAGGTCCCGCTCCCCCACTGCAGCACACCCTCTCTTCCCATCCCAGTACACGCTGCTCGGTTCCGTTGGCTGAGCGGGGGAGGGGGGGGGGTGAGAGGCAGCGGCAGTGGAAGCTTGTTTTCCCTCTCCCTGAGTGCTGAGTTACTACCCATAATAAAGAGAATTCCTAATGAACCTACAGAATGATGCCGCCAGTCACTGGTTCCCTGCGATACCCTGCCTGTGCCAGTGGCGGAACTACGAATACTGTGCCACAAAGACTTTGACACCCTCCTCCTCCATACCACATTATTGTCATGGGATCTCCCGGCTGCGGCAGTGGGTCTGTGGTACCGGCAGGGCTTGCTGCTACACCACTGATGTTCGGTCACTGCGTCCCAGCAGAAAGATGGTGTCACTGCCGGACCGTGGCTAGATTTCTCTTTCATCTATAGGGGACACTGGGAGTCATTACGATGGGGTATAGATGGGTGATAAGTGGAGCCAGACACTTAAAAGGCCATATGTATCAAGCTTCAAAATTGATAAAGCGGAGAGTTATCTCAAGCACAGAACAGTGTTAGTAACATGCCCGGGGGACAGGGCCTTTTTTTTAAATTCTAAATTAAAATCTAAAAGAACTTAAAAGCTTCTTCAACAGGCTGACTGGTTAGCCGCTGCCAGTTTCCTATGGGGGAGCTGGTCCCACTGTGGGGTCAGAGCCTGGGTCCCCAGCAGCAGGGACATCCGGTCCTGGGGACCTCACATCCTGCAGCGTTGTGCTGAAATGGAGTTCTCATGGGCACTCCCCCTGCTGGCTACCCCTGGCATATGCAGCCTGAGTTCCGCCTCTTGCATCAGCTGACGAGGAGCGGCCGGCAGCCTGCGGTTTCCAGATTTCTGCAGCGCACAGCTAGTGCAGTTGAGGCATTTTTAGGGGGAAAGGAGCCACTCCACTAATCACCTATCTATACCCCATCGAAATGACTCCCAGAGTCCCCTATGGAATCCGAGAAAGACCTTTATCGGTAAGTACCAAAAACCTGTTTCATGCACCCAGTCCCCTAACATACAATAAGCCCTACAGCAGATGGCGGACAGTAATAAACCTGCGGTACCGGGGATGTTGCACGTTACCGCATGTGCTCTCAAAGATTAAATAATTGGGGGGGTAAAACTAGTCCCGCTGTCAGCTGCTGTACTACATGAGGAACCATCTGACTGTGACCCAGTATTAGGAGATTTATAGATTATTACAGAGTAACTCAGATAATATTACTGTTATGTTTCAGAACTGGAGTTGGCCACCCCACCACTAGATGGCACCATTTTCCCTGGGGTTACAAGGCAAAGCATTCTAGATCTGGCCCGGGAGTGGGTGAGTACACGGAATATACCATGTTACACAGATCCTTATGTCATCTCCTGTTTTATCCCATTAATACAACAATCCCTACAGGGCACTCAGACTGGTAGTAACGCGCGGGTATTCCTGCTCTGTGATGGCTTTTTCTATACACGTCAGTTACTTTTTCTACTACTACTATCGTCCTTATGGGGATGTCAGAAATACCAATAATAGATCAATATTAATGTGACCATAATCCGGCATGTTGGCATATTCTGCGGCAGAATAAGGATAAGATCACGCTAGCCGAATCCTTCTCCATATCTGTTATATATTTAGCCAGATCTGTCACTCATCCCCTGTGTATATAACGCTCCCACCCAGTAGGATACACAAACCAGCCCCCCTAGGGAAAAGTGTTCTATGTGTATAACGTTGTACACACCCCACCCCCTTGACATCACCTCCCCCGCCCAGCCAGGGCTACAGTACACACCCACCATCCACCATTACTCCACAGCCACCATCCACCATTACTCCCCCCTCTGCCAGCAAACACACCCCTGCCCGGACACCCGCGACCCTCCCTCCCACGATTCGCGAGACCACTGCGACCCCCCCCCCCCCCTCCTGCGATTCACGGCAAACCCCCCCCCCCCCCCCCGCGCGATTCACGGGACCACCGCGGCCCCTCCACCGATTCGCCGCGCCCCCCGCCCGCTATTTGCAAACCCCCTCCCGCGATTCACGGCACCCCCCTCCTGCGTTTTGCCCCCCACCCCCCCTGCGATTCACGGCACCCCCGCGCCCCCCCCTGCTGCGATTTGCGGACCCCCTCCCACGATTCATGACTTCCCTCGATTCACGTCACCCCCCCGCCCCCCCTCCCGTGATTCGCGGCCCCCCACCTCCCACGATTCATGACCCCCTCCCGCGATTCGCGGACCCCCACGGCCCCCCTCCCTTCATTCACGGCACCCCTCCCGCGATTCACAGACCCCCACAACCCCCCTCCCGCAATTCACTGACCCCCAGAGGGAAACAGGCATTGATACACAAGGATATTCTTTATTGCATTAATTCCACCAGAATGTAAGGTTCCTGGTGTGCTGTATGATACGGTGACCCAGCAGTTTGGCCCGAGGTCAGGAGGATGGAAAATCTGAAAAAGAAAGAGAGGCCTGTATGTGTGGCCTGTACAGTGGGGATATGATTGGAAAGGAAATGCCCATGGTGGTGTCCCAGCGATATAAGGGCTGCCTCCATCACCCGTCACTCTGATGTAATACACATGTAAATGGGTGGTGCCAATATTTATACTCCGGGGGGGGGGGGGGGGGGAGTCACGTTCAGTATTTACATTACTCCTCACCCCATGAGATGAGACTCCACCCCTCACCATGTCCCCCCATCCCATGAGACGAGACTCCACCCCTCACCATGTCCCCCCCACCCGAGTCGAGACTCCACCCCTCACCATGTCCCCCATCCCATGAGATGAGACTCCACCCCTTACCATGTCCTCCCCACCCCATGAGACTAATCTCCACCCTTTACCATGTCCCCCCCCCCACCCCATGAGACGAGACTCCACCCTCACCATGTCCTCCCATCCACCTCTCTCCAGGGGGAGTTTAAAGTGTCTGAGCGTTGCCTCACCATGCAGGATCTGTTGTCGGCACTGAAGGAGAACCGGTTGAAGGAGATGTTCGGTGCGGGCACCGCGTGCGTGGTCTGTCCTGTCGGCAAAGTCCTGTACAAGAAAAAGGTGAGCAATGAGCATTCACAGAGCCACACCATCGGGCCCCAGCACGAATACGCTGGGAACCAATCAGTGCTGAATCAGGCCCATAGTCAGCAGTGACGATACAGGGTGTTTTATCTCCACGCTTCATGTTGGTAAATGTCAGTTTTAGGGATTATTGGTTCCTTCATCAATATAAACTGTCTGTCCTGTGTCTCACTAGAACTTACACATCCCAACTATGGAGAATGAACCCAAGATGGCCGCTCGCTTCCTGAAGGAGCTGACTGACATCCAGGTGAGGAGTCTGGTATCACTGTGCTGTTACCTCAGTCCAGGCCCCGCCATCATGTACAACAGAACTACACATCCCAGCATGCCCTGGCACAGGTTTCCCATTTCCTATTAGGAAAGATGTGGCAAGGTATCCTGGGACTTGTAGTTCCAGCTGGAGATCCACAGTCTGATCAGGCCTCAGTCCTATTCAGGACAGAGTAGAGATTACTGTAGCCACGTAAGGCGAGATGGGCACATCAGCCGGAATGTGGGCACATGGAGGTCGCGGTTTCTTATTCCATCCTGACTTCAAGATGTTTTTTAACATAGGAAAACCGGATGAAGGTGGGAACAACCCAGATGTGTGACTGGCGGTGCCCCGGATCAACACTGTAATGTTCCGTTTCTTATGCAGATACAGTGTCAGTCACACACTAAACATCACTTTACTCAGCAGAAGCTGCTTGTGCTTCGGTCTTATGCCAACCGAATTATTGCCATAAGAGGTACTTATGTAATATCTGGGCTCCCGTTTTTCTTATGAGACCGCGTCCCCTCGCCACGCTTCGGGCACGGTGGCTCGCTGCGCTCGCCACACTATATGAAATCAACTCCGTGCGTAGTTGGATAGTAGGGGTATGAAAAAATGGGGTGCATTTAACATGGGAGCCCACATAATATATAAGTACCCCATAAGAAAAATTTTGGTTTAAATCTCTAGGACGGGGGCTGGTCACTGGTGTAGTAGCCTATAGCACTGCAGGGATGGGGTATTAGTGGTTGCTTATTTAAGGAGCTGGTGTCTCCAGGCTTCCCGCCCTCCCTTCCCTTTCAGTCTTGTTGGGGTATTTGTGTTGGCTTTGTTGCTCCGGGACAGATCACCAGTGCGGGTACCGCCTTATGCGATGGAAGGTTTATGGCGACCTCTGTTGGGCAGTTGCTGTAATGACACGTGGGCCGCAGGAGGTGGGACTGACATCACAGGTGGCAACTGCTGCTTCATGACTTCTGTGGCCACATGATCAGGAAAAGGCGGGCATTCGTGCACTAGAGGTCCACGGTCCCTTCCCTATGGCTGCAGCCATCATGGCCGACACTGTGTAAATAATAACGCGGTGCTTCGCACATTTCTCCTATTTTATCCAGGGGGCGCTGATAAGAGCGACTTCTGTTTAATCACAGATTTATTTATTGATTTCTATTTTAATTATCTGCCTTGTTTGTTTGTCTTTCAGTACGGGAGAAGGGAGAGTAAGTGGACGGTGCTCGTAGGCAGCTCCTAACGACCCGACGCCAAGTCACCAGCGGGACGACGGAACGTAACCAATATAGCATTAGCTGTAGGCTCCGGAATCTAGAATCACTGCTGTGACGTGATTACTACTTTTCTCGTGATATGATCCCGTGACGTCCTTGTGTGTTGTGTTATTGTAAATGCTCAATATCTCTATCTGCAATTGTTCCACTATCGTATACTCAGGTCTTGTAGCACAAGGCTGGGACTGCAAGTTTGCTTTGGAACTGGTTATTCAGGACTTTGTGTTGGAGAACTTTTGGGGGGGGGGGGGTTATTCTGTACAGGAGAAGGAGCCGGGAAGTGGATTCTGCAGTTTTGCAACAAAACTCGGCCACAAATATTTTGTTTAAGTAGGAAGCGACGCAGCTTCTAGTTTTTCTTTTACCATTGTTTATTATGCTGGTTTACCTGTAGATTGCACTCATTTTGAATCACGGCTGCGGGGAAGCAGCCCTTCCCCAACCAACGTGTACAGCAGAAATATGAAGAGGTTGCGTAGGTTGGTCGCACACGGACAGTTATTAAAAGTTAACTTTCAATAAATTAAAACACCCTTTGTATCGTTTTTTTGTTAAATGATAAAAGGGGGGAGAAAAGAAAGAAAATAAATTGGTGGTGGTTAAAGATAGAGGTTAAAATTGGACAGAACATATATATGCTCAAGGAAAGTAAGAGTTAAGTGTTATAGATAGCACTAGTGAGATGTTCGCTGTGTGTCACTTCTATTTGTTACATAATTCCCTTTTCCGCCTACTCAGTATTGGATATATAATGCATCAGTAGTCAGCCCGCTCAAAGCAAAAGCTTCGAAAGCTAGTCTGCTACTTTCTGTGTTTGTGTGAGAAAGAGATGTAGTTCCCCTCTCTGTCAGCAGATGGCAGTGCTTTGGAGACTCGCGCCAGGTTGCGAGTCAATCGGAGATTGCGGTCCGACAGCCAATCAGGAGCGGCAGTGGTGGCTGCTAGACCGCGAGCTCTGATTGGCTCGTGAGCTGCCGCGAGATTTGTTATATCCGCGGACCTGCTGTGATACAGCCGTGCTGACCACTGCTCTCTTCCCGGCTGTCACCGCTATGGAAGAATTTGGCAACGAGCTTGAAGCCCCTGACATTGAACATTTAACCCCTGGCAATAAGCAAGAAACTCCTAGCAATGAACATGTAGATAAGCATCACCTATGTGACATAATATGTAATAGCCATTCGGTGTGTGGTATAATATGTAGTGGGCACTATGGTGTGTGGCACAATGTGTAATGGGCACTATGGTGTGTGATGTGACGTGAAGTAGCATTACGGTGTGCAAAATCAAGTATAGATTTGAAGCAAAGGTTAAAAAAATAAAAGTATAAGGAGGGTTAATGGGTGAGCTGTGGGCAAACACGGATGGATGTCACTGGCGCACAAGGGCTGCACGCGGGCTGACGTCACTGGGCGCACAAGGGCTGCACGTGGGCTGAAGTCACTGGCGCACAAGAGCTGCACGCGGGCTGAAGTCACTGGGTGCACAAGAGCTACGCGCGGGCTGACGTCACTGGGCGCACAAGAGCTGCACATGGACTGACGTCACTGGGTGCACAAGGGCTGCACGCGGGCTGACGTCACTGGGTGCACAAGGGCTGCACGCGGACTGACGTCACTGGGTGCACAAGAGCTACGCGCGGGCTGACGTCACTGGGCGCACAAGGGCTGCACGTGGGCTGAAGTCACTGGGTGCACAAGGGCTGCACATGTACTGACATCACTGGGTGCACAAGGGCTGCACATAGACTGACGTCACTGGGTGCACAAGAGCTACGCGCGGGCTGACGTCACTGGGCGCACAAGGGCTGCACGCGGGCTGACGTCACTGGGTGCACAAGGGCTGAACGCGGGCTGAAGTCACTGGGCGCACAAGAGCTGAACGCGGGCTGACGTCACTGGGCGCACAAGGGCTGCACATGGACTGACGTCACTGGGCGCACAAGGGCTGAACGCGGGCTGACGTCACTGGGTGCACAAGGGCTGAACGCGGGCTGACATCACTGGGCGCACAAGGGCTGAACGCGGGCTGACGTCACTGGGTGCACAAGGGCTGAACGCGGGCTGACGTCACTGGGCGCACAAGGGCTGCACGCGGGCTGACGTCACTGGGCGCACAAGGGCTGCACGCGGGCTGACGTCACTGGGTGCACAAGGGCTGCACGCGGGCTGACGTCACTGGGCGCACAAGGGCTGCACGCGGGCTGACGTCACTGGGCGCACAAGGGCTGCACGTGGGCTGACGTCACTGGGCGCACAAGGGCTGCACGCGGGCTGACGTCACTGGGCGCACAAGAGCTGAACGCGGGCTGACGTCACTGGGTGCACAAGGGCTGCACGCGGGCTGACGTCACTGGACGCACAAGGGCTGCACGCGGGCTGACGTCACTGGGCGCACAAGGGCTGAACGCGGGCTGACGTCACTGGGTGCACAAGGGCTGAACGCGGGCTGACGTCGCTGGGCGCACAAGGGCTGAACGCGGGCTGACGTCGCTGGGCGCACAAGGGCTGAACGCGGGCTGACGTCACTGGGCGCACAAGGGCTGAACGCGGGCTGACGTCACTGGGCGCACAAGGGCTAAACGCGGGCTGACGTCACTGGGTGCACAAGGGCTGAACGCGGGCTGACGTCACTGGGTGCACAAGGGCTGAACGCGGGCTGACGTCACTGGGTGCACAAGGGCTGAACGCGGGCTGACGTCACTGGGCGCACAAGGGCTGAACGCGGGCTGACGTCACTGGGCGCACAAGGGCTGCACGCGGGCTGACGTCACTGGGCGCACAAGAGCTGAACGCGGGCTGACGTCACTGGGCGCACAAGGGCTGCACGCGGGCTGACGTCACTGGGCGCACAAGGGCTGCACGCGGGCTGACGTCACTGGGCGCACAAGGGCTGCACGTGGGCTGACGTCACTGGGCGCACAAGAGCTGAACGCGGGCTGACGTCACTGGGCGCACAAGGGCTGCACGCGGGCTGACGTCACTGGGTGCACAAGGGCTGCACGCGGGCTGACGTCACTGGGCGCACAAGGGCTGCACGCGGGCTGACGTCACTGGGTGCACAAGGGCTGCACGTGGGCTGACGTCACTGGGCGCACAAGAGCTGAACGCGGGCTGACGTCACTGGGTGCACAAGGGCTGCACGTGGGCTGACGTCACTGGGTGCACAAGAGCTGCTCGCGGGCTGACGTCACTGGGTGCACAAGAGCTACGCGCGGGCTGTCGTCACTGGGTGCACATGGGCTGCACATGGACTGACATCACTGGGCGCACAAGGGCTAAACGCGGGCTGACGTCACTGGGTGAACAAGGGCTGCACGCGGGCTGACGTCACTGGGCGCACAAGAGCTGCACGCGGGCTGACGTCACTGGGTGAACAAGAGCTGCACGTGGGCTGAAGTCACTGGGCGCACAAGGGCTGCATGCGGGCTGACGTCACTGGGTGAACAAGGGCTGCATGCGGGCTGACGTCACTGGGTGAACAAGAGCTGCACGCGGGCTGAAGTCACTGGGCGCACAAGGGCTGCACGGGGGCTGACGTCACTGGGCGCACAAGGGCTGCACGGGGGCTGACGTCACTGGGTGAACAAGGGCTGCATGCGGGCTGATGTCACTGGGTGAACAAGGGCTGCACGCGGGCTGATGTCACTGCGCTCACAAGGGCTGCACTCTGGTGTCACTGGGCACGCTCGGGCTGACGTCACTGGGCACGCACGGGCTGACGTCACTGGGCGCACAAGGGCTGCATGCGGGCTGATGTTACTGCGCTCTGGTGTCACTGGGCACGCACGGGCTGACGTCACTGGGTGCACAAGTGCAGGATAATCGCCGTTCTCAGTTGCAGGTACCTGCGGTGATTACCGGCTTTGAGGCGTGATCACGTAGTGTGCGCGCTGCCAGATGGCTGCTGGGGAACAAAAGGCTTTCTATGTTCTTAATTGTGCATGTGAGAGAGCTGCCAGTGAGGTGAGTGCGCTGACACCGCCAAATACGCATTAGCGCTCATTAGTGCGTGTTATCCTGCACTCGCACCCGTTACCGAGGAGAAGCCATCGCTGGAAGTGTTTGTGTGATGTGCCGGCGTCGTCTGCAGGAGAATGGCTGCTCTACGAGGCAGCGGAGCAGGTGGACAATGAGGTTCCTGCCTGGCTGCTAATTGTCTTCACACTTGTTTGAACAACACAACGCGGTTTCCCGAGCAGCCTGTCCGTCATGGGAGAGAGATGGCGGCTGGGAATTGTATAGAATATTCCATGTCCTACATCTGTGAGGAATCGTCACTGTACATGTGTCAGTTACATATATACAGATGGCGCGGTCTCTGGGTAGACACGGTGCACAAGGCCTATTGTTCTCAGCTGCAATACAATACATAGAACAATACAGCATGGGATCAGCATAGTCCGACAGCTCAGAGGGCTGGATGACGGTGGTTCTATCTGTACATAGCAGGGGCCGTGTTACCGGTGTATATGCCTCACACCCCAACCAAACTGCCCAGAAATGACCACGCCCGTGTCAGCGACGCGCCCTCAATACTCCAATAATACGGTCCATCTCCATGCGTTCCCTTGGCCTCTTTCCTGTCACTGTGTCACTGCCTATTGGGGTGGCGAAATGCGTGGAGCCCTCTCTGCAAACAATAACCTGGGTAATTTCTGGATATATACAGGGGCATCTAGTGGGGGAGGGGGGGGTGTACTTTTATCCGGGCCCAGGTCTGTTAGAGGGGCCTGTGGCCTGCACCCCCCCCCCTCACCGTTTGTGTGCTGAGCGGGGGAGAGAAGCAGCTGCAGCATTAGCCTGTCCTCTCTCCCAGAGCCTGTGTCCCACCCCCTGCTATATTTTTGCCGTTGTGTGGCCACGCCCCTCAAATTGGCCACATCCCCTTTTTTCCAGTGCCCAGCGGCGGTGACCTGGATATTCCCACAAATCGGCTCTGTGGAAACGACCACAAACAAATATCCCAGGACCTGTTTCCCCCCCGGGTAACTAGCCGGGTTTATTGTGGGTAGACCCCAGATAACGGCCATGGAAACTCCTCTTACCTGGGATTTTATACACAGTAGCCGCTGATTGGTCCTTCCAGAGCGCTGGCTGCTGATGTAATCACAGGTCCTGCTGGGCTTTCCCGATTCAAGTGAAATGGAGGCAACCCGGAAAACCCCCCGGGGCTGATGCTAATGATGATCCTTACAGGGATCTGGGCACGGCTACAGGGGATCTGGGCACGGCTACAGGGGATCTGGGCACGGCTACATGGGATCTGGGCACGGCTACAGGGGATCTGGTCACGGCTACAGGGGATCTGGGCACCGCTACATGGGATGTGGGCACAGCTATAGGGGATCTGGACATGGCTACAGGGGATCTGGGCACCGCTACATGGGATGTAGGCACAGCTATAGGGGATCTGGGCACGGCTACAGGGGATCTGGGCACGGCTACAGGGGATCTGGGCACGGCTACAGGGGATCTGGGCACGGCTACAGGGGATCTGGGCACGGCTACAGGGGATCTGGTCATCCGCGTACAAAAAACGTGGAAATTCATGCCAGCCGTCTCCCATGTTGACTATTTAAGAGTGTCGATCTTTTGTTAGTGTGGACCTAGTACAGGTGTCGACCTTTTTGATGTTGACCTATTGACTAGAAACTGTAGACTTTTGAATCCCCCCGTCGGCCCCCCCCCCCCCCCCCCTCTGTCCCCTGATTGAGGCGGGTACAATTGCTGATACCAACTGTGACAGATGCGGCCTTGGATGGAGAAACCAGCGGGCGTTGCAGCAGCTTCCTGCTTGTAGCGTCACTGATCCCGGCGGTCACCCTATAGGGATCCGCATTAGCGGAGGGTGCTTAGTTTAAAGCGGCAATCATTTACAAGACCGGTGCGCACCATAGGTGTGAAGGAGGCACATCTGTGGCATAACGCAGAGGGGACAGTCATAGCACGTATATATGTATATGGTAGGACTTGCTGGGAGGTGTAGTTCCACTGCAGGTGGAGTGCTACTGGTTGCCTACCCCGTCCTACTGCATCTCGCACCGTTTGCAGTTTATCAGACTGCGGAATAGCGCTGCGACACGTGTGTGACCCCGCTGTGTAAGGTCATGGCGCGGGGGGAGATGCGTCACCAACATTACACTGTAACAATCAGAGAGCAGAGTCGCTGTGATCCCTAATTCTGCGTCCTTTGTGCATTAGCGCGTTCGCCTGGAAAAGGAACGCGCCTTCCTCCGTCAGAACAATGTGTTAAAATGAAGTCACTTTAATTACACAGGACAAAAGAGCAATGGTGGCAGATCAGCGCCCAGGGGCCGTATACATATTTATACATTGTCATTTGAGAAACACGTTTGTGAAGTCTCGTCTGTCACAGATACGAGTGAATTATGCAGGAGTGGGCTCCGCTCTATAAAAAGATTACTCCGGTTTAAAGGTTGGTGACCCCTCGAAGCAATTTATTACCCCGGGGTCACTCGTCAAAACTGATTCCTGTCGGAGGATGTTATTTAGTCGGATGTGAGCGCAGACAAAGCTGGGAGTACATTGTGACGCGGGGCGAGCACAGAGCGCAGCGCCCGTAATTGTCACCTCATTTGTATTTCAGACAGAAATTGCTCCGTTATTACCGAGATCACACAATATTTGAGCATTTTTATTATGCTGAAAGTAACTGCTGGGATGTCAGCACTTCAATGCCAGCCAGTTGGCGGCTGCTTTGCCGACGCCTAGTCTGTCTTTATGCGCGGTGTCGTCTTTCTGCAGAATTGGAGAATTAGTAAGACACTGGTGCTCATTGTAGAGTAGGGGGTTGCGGAGCCTTTCTGAGCACACACGCGTGTGAGGTGTGTATGTGCGGCGTGCCAATACACAACAGGCGATAGCACAAACAGCCTGACTTTCCTAGGGGCATAGACAGTGTAGGCCCCCCTGGATCTGGGTGAACCCGCACATACGCACATACCCTGTATCCATTATTGAAATGCCCATGACCTAGTTAAACTCCAGCCATGACTGGCTTGTGAGTGGCATCAAAATCAAAAGGCTGGCAGCTGATTGGCTGAGCAAATAACTTTAAAATGTGAAGCTTGCTACAGCCAGGAGGTGACTTGTATGTGCCGCAATCGACAGCGGACACTACCTCTATCATTCCCATGATGCACAGCTGTGACTTTAGGATCAGGTGAGTATCTTTTGTAGAACATCATGCTACAGGTGTCCCCCACTTAATTACATGCATCAAGAACCACCCCCTGCACAACTGTGCCCGCCTATTCCATGCATCAAGGACCGCCCCCTGCACAACTGTGCCCGCCTATTCCATGCATCATGGACCACCCCTGCACAACTGTCCCCATCTATTCCATGCATCAAGGACCGCCTCTGCACAACTGTCCCTAACCATTCCATGCATCAAGGACCGCCCCTGCACAACTGTCCCTACCCATTCCATGCATCAAGGACCGCCCCTGCACAACTGTCCCTACCCATTCCATGCATCAAGGACCGCCCCTGCACAACTGTGCCCGCCTATTCCATGATCAAGGACCACCCCTGCACAACTGTCCCCATCTATTCCATGCATCAAGGACCGCCCCTGCACAACTGTCCCTACCCATTCCATGCATCAAGGGCCGCCCCTGCACAACTGTCCCTACCCATTCCATGCATCAAGGACCATCCCTGCACAACTGTTCCTACCTATTCCATGCATCAAGGACCACCCCTGCACAACTGTCCCCATCTATTCCATGCATCAAGGACCACCCCTGCACAACTGTCCCTGCCCCTCAAGGACCACCCCTGCACAACTGTGCCCACCCATTCCATGAATCAAGGACCACCCCTGCACAACTGGCCCCACCCCTTCCGTGCATTAAGGACCACCCCCTCTGGTCCCTGGAAAGTAATTGTAACTTGAATAAACAAGTGCAAAACTTTGTAGCTGTAAGGAAACAATGATCTGTGAAAGTAGCCTTGGCCTTTAATACTTGTCTGATCTGTAGTAGGGATATAAAGTTGCCACGAGTGACTCTTCCCGTGATTTATACGGTTCTTCCGCCAGGGACTACATGCGGTGTGACAGAAGTGAATGGATTTATGTGTGCTCAGACTGGATGTATTGGCGTGTACCCTCACTCACCTCTCTACCATAAAACTGAATTACAGACCCACAGCTTAATGGTGTGAAAAGCTCCCGAGTAAATGAATGGAAGCTGGAATCGTATATTTCCTATATCCAATACCAAGAAGTTTACAAGTTTAATGCATTAGAGTTTTATGGCCTCCAATGAGCGGTTCTGGCGGGTGAGTCCGGTAAAGATCGTCCTTATAATCAATGATCACATATTTCCCATATCAGTGGAACCAGACGTTTTTGCATAATGTCAGAAGCTGGAATAGATAAAGGTCACATTGAGGGTCCCGCAGCAGCGACTTGGCGGCACTTATTCCATAGAGCTGTGGTTGGGAGACAAAGACCGAATGGTGCAATGCGTGCGGCGCCGACTCACCAGGTCCTGCGGCGGTGCCTCCACTGGGTACGGTTATGGAAACTGGAGACATCAAACAGCAGAAAGTCTATGACTATAACAGTGGATCCCAACATTTCTGGATCACGACGCTCTATAGTATCAGTCTTATCCCAGACGCCCCTGGCATAAGAGTTTTATTGATAAACTAGGTGATTCATCGCGCCCTACGGGCGCTCTTCACACCGTCGTAAGGGGCTGCGCCCCCTTAATTTGTGAACGTTTGTATTGTGAGAAATATAATTAGAATTGTATGTAAGATGCCTGTATTGCAATTTGAGGCTGTATAATAGCGGTATGTGGGCAAGACATTGATATAAGTTGTGGCGCTGGTGCAGAGGACCGTGGGGACACTTCTGGCAGTGGGGGAACCTGCAGCGCGGCAGCCAGGGCCGGATTTCCCACCTAGGGATGGCACCTGCTTGTGGCAGTACAGGATCCCCCATTCTCATGGGGGTACGTGAAATGCAGGAGCGGGGTCGCGGGGGTCCGCTGGGGGTTGGAATTGCCGGAAGGGGGTCAGGGGGGTCTGCAAATTGCGGGAGGGTGCGGGGGTCCGCAAATCGCGGGAGGGGGGTTGTGTGGGTCAGTGAATTGAGGGAGGGGGTTGCGGGGGTCTGTGAACCATGGGAGGGGGCGCGAGGGTGCCGTGAATCGCGGGGGGTGCCATGAATCAAGGGAGGGAGGGGGTGTTTTAGAATCGTGGGAGGGGGGGGCGCAGGGGTCTGTGAATCGCGGGAGGGGGCGGGGGGGTGTGTGGCGTGAATCGCCGGAGGGGGGTTGTGAATCGCGGGAGGGGGGGGGGCGCAGGGTGTCTGTGAATTGTGGAAGGGGGGTGTGCCCTGAATCGCGGGAGGGGGGGTCCGCGAATAGCGGGAGGGGGCCCATGAATTGTGGAAGTCGCGGGGGGTGCCGCAAATCGCACGCAGGGGGCGTGAATCACGGGAGGGGGGCGCGGATGGTTCCGTGAATCGCGGGAGGGGGTGTGTGTCCGCGAGTAGCGGTAGGGGGTCCGCAAATGGCGGGAGGGGGGCGCGGGGGTGCCGCGAATCATGGGAGGGGGGTCGCGGGGGGTACCGCGAATCATGGGAAGGGGTCGCGTGGGGTGCCGCGAATCATTGGAGGTGCCGCAAATCGTGGGGGGTGTGGCCCGCGAACCTCGGGAGTGGTACAGGGGCGCTAATTGCGGGAGGGGGTGTGTGGCATGTATCGCGGGAGGGGGGGTCGCGAATCGCGGGAGGGGGGGTCACGGTGGGGTGTCGTGAATCGTGGGTGGGGGAGGTCGCGGGGGGGCCCGCATATCGTGGGAGGTGGGTTGCGGGTGTCCGGGGGGGGATGGGGGGTGGGTGGTGCTGGCAGGGGGGGGGGGGGGTGTGCAGGCAGACCTGCCGCTCACCTGGTGGCTGTGGAGGCAGAAGGTGTCTGGCACTGTGGGCTGGTTCTCTGTTACTATGTGAGTGTGTCTGGGCGGAGTCAGAGGCTCCACCCAGCGTTATAGACACACTCACACATTGAGTGACAGATGTAGCCAAATATATAAGAGATATTAATGAAGTAGCTTGTGCTTATTGGTCATCCTTAGGGTCAGTCATGTGCTGTACTGTTGATACATTAATATTGACTGTGTTTTCAAACACAGTCTGTGACACGACAGTTAGGAGCTGTTAGCACCTATTGGCTAGCGGTCCAGAGGGAGACTTCATTGAAAATAGCGGCGGACAGGGCACTGGGCAGCTCAGCCGGGCCCAGCGGAGAGTGGGCAGGGGAGCGAGCGAGCAGGGCGGGGGAGCTGGCGGCACAGTTTGCGTTGCATGGCTCCGGCACCCTGTAATCTTTTGGCGCCCAGAGCATGTGCCCCGCCAGCTCCGCCCTCACTATTCCTCTGCCTGTAGGGGCCCACGGGCCACATACTTATACCAGGTAAGTGCACCTGCCAGCACGCGCACTGTCTCCTGTCTTTGCCTTTCCCATGGAGTTACTTGTCCTGTAATGGCAATATTTCAGTAGCGCCCGTGAAAAGCGCAGATTATTGTTTTGCTTTGAAAGTCAGACCCCTCCCTACAGGGCTGCTGCATACTTTATCTATGGAGACTGTGGGAGGTCTGTACTGAGATATCCTGAGTACATGTCCTGTTACATAGCTGGGGAGTCACGTTATTGTGTTGCAGAGCGGTTTGTTTTTTCATATACACTCTGCTACGGCAAATGCTGGGGGTTTCCAGTTGCCCAGAAACATCCCTTTCCCCACAGTCTGACCAGCGGCCACCTATGTGCTTGTGGCCCTCTATGCGCTTGTGGTCCTCTATGCGCTTGTGGTCCTCTATGCGCTTGTGGCCCTCTATGCGCTTGTGGCCCTCTATGCGCTTGTGGCCCTCTATGCGCTTGTGGCCCTCTATGCGCTTGTGGCCCTCTATGTGCTTTTGGTCCTTTTCCTTTTATTTATTGTTTTATATCTGAGCAGAAAAGTCTGTGCTTATACTCAGGGCTGATGTTACTGTTGTATTATATTATAATACGCCATACAATAAGTGATTATGTGACCCCCACACTTGTGGCCCTCTATGCCGGTCAGTGGGGCCAGGACACTTTCCGTCATGGTACAAGCTGCGTGACACATACATGTGATGTTCTATAAGGTATATGTACTAGCAGCTACTGTTAATAAATACAGGGAACGCTATGTGCAGTTCTGAGTTTGGCCATCAGGGGGAGCTGCAGATCCATTGATTCTTTCCAGAAACTCCAACTTGGAAATGTGTCTGACTAGAAGGACAATGACAGGAGAAGGTTAATTATTCTCACATGTTTCCCTGCTCACTTAGACAGTCAGCGACTATTGCCGAAACATAAAGAGACATGCAGAGAGACAGACAGGGAGAGAGAGCGACTAATCGGTAACACACTTAGTGTAACTTTGTATCAGTGTGATATAACAGCAACAGCATATGTATATGTATGTACTAAACATCCAGAACAATTTTATTTAAATATATATATATATAATAACAGTTTCTTATATAGCGCAGCACATTCTGCGCTTTGCGATTGGAAAGTACAAGAAGCCACGAGAGCCACAAACAGATGGATTGTATTTTACTCACACGCACAGGAAGAAAATGTGCGTTTTACACCATAAGAACCTCACCTACGTCCAAATGTACACCCGCACCTTAGTGACGAAGCCCAGAGCGACTGTGCCTTTTTTTCTCTGCATTCTGATTGGTTCCCTGATGAGGTCAGAGGCCACCAGGGACATAAATAAAAGTTTGGATAATTAGACAAGAAAGTGAAAGCAAATCATTTCTAAACTCCATTACGGTTACGGTATAAGGGGGTGGCTTTGTCTAAAGGTCGATCCCAAAACTCAGCATGCGCTAAGTCGGCAACAGTTTGACACCAGTAAAAAATCAACATGGAAATGGTTGACGCATAAAAATGTCGGTGTGAGTTTTTCATGCTTTTTTTCTGTGTCATTTTGCAGATTTCAGGACATGAACACCCCAAATGAGTGCACCGCGCCCCTCACATGCCTCGCTTCCCTTTATCGCTCCAAATCGGAGTCCATGTGTATAAAAAAGTAAAAAACGAACAAACTCTTTTCCGCTGTGTCAACCTTTTGTCTATACTAACCTTGTACATGTCGACCATAACGTAGACATTATCGAGCAGATACCCGCCATTCCTGGCCGTTCCCACCGACTTTTACCACTGGGCCCAACTCTGCCGCAGGCGCTGGCGGAAAGGAAAACACTGTTAAGGGTCAGTGAGTCGCCATTAAATCCCCCCCCCCCCCAAACTGCTTGTGATTGGCTGTTTGCTAACGTCTACCACTGATTGGTGCTTTCCTTGGCGTTATATATAAACATATTTATTTTATAATGTGTTTCATTGATATAATTATTTTTTCTTTTACGGTATGTAAGGCGGAGAGTCGTTCCAGCGTGCTGCGTTTGCTTCATGTAAAGAAAATGGTTTACAACATGGTGGCTCACGTTGCCTGTTACCCATAACTATCACACAGCAGGCACATGCCGCTGTTACTAACCAGAACGCGCCCAACCGCAGCACTTGGGTGCAAATACGCTCTTTCTGCGCCACCTCACTCTGCCGGCTCCGCCAGGGCAGCAGCTGCTATAAATGATTATATATTGTCATCAGAATGCCGCCTAATATACAGTAGGGGCTACATATAGGCGTAAATGTTACATAATAGCGCACCGGTCCCAGGGGTACAGATCTATAGATTGTAAGCTTGCAGCAGGGCCCTCCGACCCCCAGGTCTGTCTGTTGTTACCCAGTTTGTTTTATCACTGTCTACTATTGTAAAGCGCAACGGAATCTGCTGCGCTATATAAGACACTGTAACGGAACCTGCTGCTCTATATAAGACGCTGTAACGGAATCTGCTGCGCTATATAAGACACTGTAACGGAATCTGCTGCGCTATATAAGACACTGTAACGGAATCTGCTGCGCTATATAAGACACTGTAACGAATCTGCTGCGCTATATAAGACGCTGTAACGGAATCTGCTGCGCTATATAAGACACTGTAACGGGAATCTGCTGCGCTATATAAGACACTGTAACGGAATCTGCTGCGCTATATAAGACACTGTAACAGAATCTGCTGCGCTATATAAGACACTGTAACGGAATCTGCTGCGCTATATAAGACGCTGTAACGGAATCTGCTGCGCTATATAAGACACTGTAACGGAATCTGCTGCGCTATATAAGACGCTGTAACGGAATTTGCTGCGCTATATAAGACACTGTAACGAAATCTGCTGCGCTATATAAGACGCTGTAACGGAATCTGCTGCGCTATATAAGACACTGTAACGGAATCTGCTGCGCTATATAAGACGCTGTAACGGAATCTGCTGCGCTATATAAGACACTGTAACGGAATCTGCTGCGCTATATAAGACGCTGTAACGGAATCTGCTGCGCTATATAAGACACTGTAACGGAATCTGCTGCGCTATATAAGACACTGTAACGGAATCTGCTGCGCTATATAAGACACTGTAACAGAATCTGCTGCGCTATATAAGACACTGTAACGGAATCTGCTGCGCTATATAAGACGCTGTAACGGAATCTGCTGCGCTATATAAGACACTGTAACGGAATCTGCTGCGCTATATAAGACACTGTAACGGAATCTGCTGCGCTATATAAGACGCTGTAACGGAATCTGCTGCGCTATATAAGACACTGTAACGGAATCTGCTGCGCTATATAAGACACTGTAACGGAATCTGCTGCGCTATATAAGACGCTGTAACGGAATCTGCTGCGCTATATAAGACACTGTAACGGAATCTGCTGCGCTATATAAGACACTGTAACGGAATCTGCTGCGCTATATAAGACACTGTAACAGAATCTGCTGCGCTATATAAGACACTGTAACGGATCTGCTGCGCTATATAAGACGCTGTAACGGAATCTGCTGCGCTATATAAGACACTGTAACGGAATCTGCTGCGCTATATAAGACGCTGTAACGGAATTTGCTGCGCTATATAAGACACTGTAACGAAATCTGCTGCGCTATATAAGACGCTGTAACGGAATCTGCTGCGCTATATAAGACACTGTAACGGAATCTGCTGCGCTATATAAGACGCTGTAACGGAATCTGCTGCGCTATATAAGACACTGTAACGGAATCTGCTGCGCTATATAAGACGCTGTAACGGAATCTGCTGCGCTATATAAGACACTGTAACGGAATCTGCTGCGCTATATAAGACACTGTAACGGAATCTGCTGCGCTATATAAGACACTGTAACAGAATCTGCTGCGCTATATAAGACACTGTAACGGAATCTGCTGCGCTATATAAGACGCTGTAACGGAATCTGCTGCGCTATATAAGACACTGTAACGGAATCTGCTGCGCTATATAAGACGCTGTAACGGAATTTGCTGCGCTATATAAGACACTGTAACGAAATCTGCTGCGCTATATAAGACGCTGTAACGGAATCTGCTGCGCTATATAAGACACTGTAACGGAATCTGCTGCGCTATATAAGACGCTGTAACGGAATCTGCTGCGCTATATAAGACACTGTAAGGAACCTGCTGCTCTATATAAGACGCTGTAACGGAATCTGCTGCGCTATATAAGACACTGTAACGGAATCTGCTGCGCTATATAAGACACTGTAACAGAATCTGCTGCACTATATAAGACACTGTAACGGAATCTGCTGCGCTATATAAGACACTGTAAATAAATAAATTGGGGGCATTTTTATTGCCCGTTTGTCGAATGTTTATGACAAACAATTCTCTTTAGGTACATTCCGACACAAAATCTGTCTAAGCGCGCGGTTCCCCCAGCCCCCGCAGGTGGCGCTGCAACACCATCAGCCCCAGCAGGCGGCCGGTGTAACCTGAAATATAATGCAGCAAACATGAAATAAGGTTCTCAGATCCCAGTCACAAGGATGCCCATTATGGGCGAGCAGAAAGAGCCTTTAGTGCGGCATATGTCCTCCCTATAAATAGTTCATTGAAAAGCAAACAAAGAATATTTCCAGCAGCAGCAGCCTCGCTGCCCTGTAGCACAGGAGAGCCTCTGATTGCATTAAGGCCACTTTTAATAGAGGGATTTTTGTGGTGTCGATTTAGGGAAAATAGCAGCCACCTGCACTTATTTTTACCAGCCAGCCCCAGAACGCTCCTTACATGCTACACAAACACCCCAGAACAAGGCCCAGTTGTGACCCTGCTCAATCCAAAACTCCCAAACTCTCTCCAGAAGTTTTTTTTCCCTTCTTATTTTTCTGCTTCCATTACAAAGCTGGAACGTCTGAACCCAGCCCGAGCCCCCGGCAGAACACTCTTACATTACGATCAATGCCTGCGGAGCCTCTGCCAGTGTTACAAGTGGGGGTGTCATAAAAAATAGAGAGATATTGACCTGAAAAATATCCTTTTAATCAATTAGTTCAGTCAATTAGAAGTGAAGATGTAGCCGTCACAGACGCCATACATTAGAAATTCTATTTTCACACATTAGGCTGATTGAATACTTCTCTTGTCAGGAGCTGGTTGTCAGGGTGAGAGCGGAGAGTGGATCCACCTCCCCCCCCCCCCCCCCCTGTATACCGTGTGGCAGGGGGTGAGTGTGATATTCTGGGGGAGAGGACGGACACCCCCATATAGATATTTGTTTAGTTCACTGGCACCAGCTGTCCGTGATTTTACCATATGTGATTCCGTGATCCCACAGGGAGAGGGAGGTAGTGCGGCGTGACTATCTGATAAATTGCTATTGTTTTGAAAAATAATAAAAAATAATTTAAATCAATAAAGATAAGAGAAAATGCTTTATAGCACAAACCAATCCTTCATAATACAATATAATCCTATATGTTGCATGTTCATTTAGCCAATATTACTCCATGGTGTATGCAAATTAGCTGTGGTCCCTCCCCCGCGGAACAATAGACTACAGCGCAATGATGAGATCATGGTTAGCATTGCTCCCTTACATCAAAGGGGGTCACACGTGTGATTTCCCACACGGGACCTATTGGCAAGGACTTTGTATGTTTTCACTGTGCCTGGGTGCTCCGGTTTCCTAGTTTGTGTGTTGAGGAGATTTAGGGCCTTATTCTAGTTCACTCTGACAAAATACGTCTTAGATGGTCAAAACCATGTGCACTGCAGGTGGGGCAGATGTAACATGTGCAGAGAGAATTAGATTTGGGTGGGGTTTTACTTCAAAGTGAGATTTATATTGCAGTGTAAAAATAAAGCAGCCAGTATTTACCCTGCACAGAAACAAAATACTGTAACTCACCCAAATCTAATTCTCTCTGCACATGTTACTGCCCCCCTGCAGTGCACATGGTTTTGTCCATCTAAGAAGGATTTTGTCAGAAAGAGTGAACTAGAATAAGGCCCTTAGAGTGTAAGCTTCACCAGACGAATAATCTATGTACAGTGCTGTGGACTATACAGCGCTTTATAAATAAATGGTAATGATAGTTGTGTTTTTGTGGCAGTGACAGAATTGCCTCTGAATATTCTCCGGGGTGAGATAAAATAATGTTGTTTTCCTAGTTTTAAAAAAAAAAATTGAAAAAAATTTGAATTTGTTTTTCAACTTAAAACATCTAAGTTTGTTTCTTGTTCTTAAAAGTAACCAAAAAAAAGGCATGTTTTGTTCTTAATTTGGTGCATCAGTTTTTACATTTTAATGTTATCATTTCATGGTGTACAGTATATATATATATATATATATATATATATATATATATATATATATATATATATATATATATATATATATATAGACATTGCAATGCATTTAAGCCTGCAGCCTCCATCAAGGGACCCCACTGTTCTGCAGGTCCTAACACTATCGCTGAAATCACTACAATACACATAGCTATCACATCAATGTTTGATTCCAGGCATGCTATCTGGTCTGAAGCTCACAGCACACTTTGCTTTTATAGGTGAGCAGTTACCAACACACCTGTCACTAATCATCTAGGGAAATGGTTAACATAAGCTATGGAGTCTTAGCTAAAACAGGGTGCATGAGAGAATGTGACCACAATAAGACTAATTAAAAAAATTAATCTAATAAACAATATATACACTAAATATCGGCACTCACCTTTCCTAGTTTTGGGGTGCCCTATGGCTTTCTACCAACTGAGTGCATTTAAAACTATTGAAGGAAATTATCTTCCTACTGTATATCATCATTGTTTTCCTCAAGAACTGTTTAAAGTCCAGATTGAGGATTTGTTTTGAAGAACGCTCTACACCTATATATGGTTTATATTTATTTTTTAACCATTTGCGCACTGTTTTGCTCACGGGGAGGGGGGGTGCGTGTAGACCCGCTGCTCACCTGGTGGCTGTGGTGTATAATGGTGGGTGGTACTGTAGCCCTGGCTGGGTGGGGGGGGGGGGGGGTGTTTTCCAAGGGGCTGGGGATGTGTATAACTCAGGTCTATCCCTAGGGGGGGCGGGGTTGTGTATAACACTGGGCGGGGGTGTCCTAAGGCATAAGCTATGTGTGTATAATGCTTTTAATCACTCTTGTAACCCCGCCCAGCATTATACACACAGGGGATGAGTGACAGATCTGGCTAAATATATAAGAGATAGCCGCTATCCCAGCATATGAATAATGCTCACCAATATAAATAACCATCTAGTATAATGTATATTAATGAATATAAACGTAGAAATGTTTCTGAACCAA
This sequence comes from Crinia signifera, assembly GCF_055691185.1. Taxonomy (NCBI): domain Eukaryota; kingdom Metazoa; phylum Chordata; class Amphibia; order Anura; family Myobatrachidae; genus Crinia; species Crinia signifera. The sequence goes on along the minus strand of NC_139220.1, from coordinate 5,425,094 downwards.
TAGAACATATTTAGCGACACGGAACCAACATCCTGAAAATAACCCGGATAATTAAATAAAACAACTTATATATATATATATATAAAAAAAAACATAAATAAAAAACTCAAACATGTAGTTCCCACGTATGGGGTTCTTGTGCCACGTTTGCCCAGACAACAGGACTGAACGACCCAGTTACTGTACAAAGTATCATTATATTCCAAGTACAATATCATTTACCATTGGATGATCTCTCTCGTTTGATATCACATGAAAATGAGTAATTAGTGTATATTTACCATAAGATTAACCCCTCCGTTATGTAACTCCTCCCCCTTTGTGATGCAACAGCAGATTTTGATGTGACAATCAGGCCCCTATTTCTTACATCATCCCGGAGAACCCAAGTATCACCAGCTATAGAGATCATTCGGAGGATTTACTCAACTCGCTCATATGTAACTGCTTAGTATAACTTCTCTGGTCCTGTGTTCCCAAACCCTAGTCCCCAGTCCTAACAGTCCATGTTTTCCAGACCTCCTTGCTGCAGCACAAGTGTAATCATCATTACTCATTAGATAAAGTGGAGAAGTTGCCAAAAACTTCCAATAAGCTTCTATCATTTATTGAGCACAGCCTATGAAATGCCAGTTAGGAGCTGATAGGTTGCTTTGGGCAACTTCACTACTTTATCTCTCTCCATTTCTGACATGAGACCTGGATAACATGTCACTAAACTTCCCTGAGGACTGAGGCTGGGAAACACTGTTGTACTGGATGCAATTCTCAGCGTATGCACAGTACAACTTCTCCTGTTCTGCATGTGGAATGTAATCCTCAGTATCATTTCTTAACATGTGACAAGATCCTGTCTACAGGGTACAGCTCACAGTATACGGTCTTGTGTTATACAGTATGTGAGGACGTGTGCACAGTACAACTTCTTTGGTTCTGTATGTATGGTGCAATTCCCAGTACATGTTCATATTCTGTATACCGGGACGTGTCTGTGGTTCCGCGTGTAAGGTGTAATTACTCATTCTGTATATAATACAGGAAAGTCAGTATACGCATGAATTGCAGAGGGCTCTTGTTGGGGAAGGAGTTTGAAGTTATCAAAAGGAAAAAAGAAAAGGGGGGCAGACTAGATGGTCCGAGAGGTTCTTATCTGCTGTCTATGTTACTATGTAAGGATTGGGCCGGTTCCGCGCTGGAGCCTGAGCTGGTTTGTTCAGTCCCTGTAAGGGTTAATGTAATGTTCCCCAAGCACCCCCCCCCCCCCCCCCCCCACCGCACAGCTGAATATATTCCACCTTTTAGGAGCTATTATGCGGCTTTAGGGGGATCTGAATACTCCAATCAATGCTTCCAGTCCCCAGTTAAATACATCTGTACAGCGTTCAGTCCTCGACCTTCCCTACAAATGACGGCAGATTTATTGAATCCATAATGGAGAAACAATGAATTCTAATGTCTTTTGTTTCACGGTGCACTTGGCGCAGTGTGGGGGGGAGCGGCGGCGAGGCTTCAAACCAGGTTATTACTCACAAATAAATAACCGCAGACAAAAGTCAGTCCTGGGTATTGTGTATTATGAAGCACAAAATCATGGGAATAAAATGTTTTGTTTAGTGAGGTGATCCTCTATTATTGGGGGTTTACAGAGGATTAACGCAGAGGTCAGGGATCATTTAGAACTTGTGACCTCGCTATTTTGTGACTGTTTTGCTTTCAGAGCATTGACTAACCTGTAGCCAATCAGAGCATCACTTCCAGGACCAGACTAACCTGTAGCCAATCAGAGCATCACTCCCAGGACCAGACTAACCTGTAGCCAATCAGAGCATCACTCCCAGGACCAGACTAACCTGTAGCCAATCAGAGCATCACTCCCAGGACCAGACTAACCTGTAGCCAATCAGAGCATCACTCCCAGGACCAGACTAACCTGTAGCCAATCAGAGCATCACTCCCAGGACCAGACTAACCTGTAGCCAATCAGAGCATCACTCCCAGGACCAGACTAACCTGTAGCCAATCAGAGCATTAGATCACTCCCAGGACCAGACTAACCTGTAGCCAATCAGAGCATTAGAACATTCCCAGGACCAGACTAACCTGTAGCCAATCAGAGCATTAGATCACTCCCAGGACCAGACTAACCTGTAGCCAATCAGAACATTAGATCACTCACAGTAGTAGCCCAGTCTGGAGCCAATCAGAGCATTAGATCATCACAGGAGCAGACCAACCTGTAACCAATCAGAGCATTAGATCACTCACAGTAGTAGCCCAGTCTGTAGCCAATCAGAGCATTAGATCACTCACAGGAGCAGACCAACCTGTAGCCAATCAGAACATTAGATCATCACAGGAGCAGACCAACCCGTAGCCAATCAGAGCATTAGAAAACACACAGGAGCAGCCCAGCCTTGTAGCCAATGACAGCATTAGAAAATACACAGGAGCAGACCAATAATAAAAGAAAACAATTGATGACTGTAAGAAAAAATATGAAAATTAAACCAGGTAATTCTGGGCTCAAGAGCTAGCAATCTGACAAAGCAGTATTAAATCCTTGTATACTACATAAAGACTATTAGACCCGTGCTGACCAGGGAGCACACACTGTACGCCTAGAGACAGGATAATGCCGGATCCGAATACTTAGGAGCTATATTTGAACCATCACAGGGAATGGCTGATTGACAATGAACTAATTCTGCGTCTCCTCATTCCTGAAGTCTGACAGCTAGTCATTTTCCCACAGTTATTAATAGGAATGTATTTTGGTTCATTGTGGCTACAGTGTGAAGCTCAGAACGCAGAGGTTGCCTAAATTCCCCTATCCGTGTGGTGTCTAAACGATGCGGAATGTTTTCAAAAAGTTACACGAAACACCGTCAGCTCAGCAACTAAGTATTGGTGCAAAAAACTTTATTCAAACTTGGTATTACATTAAGCATTCTGTTAATTAGCCAAGGATCATTGATTATATTTCTTTAACTTCATTAATTAGCTTTGTTTCCATCTACACCGCTGAGTGAAATGCTGTAAATTATTAAAAATAATTAATTTGGCTCGTAGACGTTTTCAGAAAGTGTAAATTATTATACAGCACAGTCATTTTATTTTTACATTCACATTTTAACACAGTTTAAGACACTGGTCTGAGTTTAAGGGTAAAGGTGCATACACACTGTAAAAAAAATTTGAACAATTTTGTTCATTTTGGCCCTTCTGAACGATATTGGTCAAAATATCTTTGAGTGTGTATGCAACGAATGATGATGCGTGTACCCGCCAGTTCATCAAGGTTGTTCATCAACTGTGCATGCAGCTCAATTGGGTTATCTTTTTTTTTTAAAGCCTGTATATTACATTACTGGAAAATAAATAAGTGTAATTTTAAAAAATAATTAAAAAAAATGTAACTTTGTAATTATCATTTATTTTCTGCAAATTTTTTTTTTTATTTTCTGCAAAAAAAAAAAAAATATTTAAAAATAAAATTGACATCCATAAAATGTTTACCTCTTCCTGTTGCAAATAACTACAGTAATTGAATTTTAGCATTTGAATTTTTAGGACACGGTTTAAGACACTGGTATTACAAGTCATCAGTGACAAATAAATAATTGAAATTAAAAAACAACAATAATAATAAAAAAAGTAAACATTTTACTTCTGCAAAAAAAATAAGATTAAAATATAATTGAAGTTATAAAATATTTTCCGCTTCCTGTCACAAATTCTGATTGAGAAATACAAATAATTTGGAATTTTTAACCTTTGACTCCGTACGTAAATTTCCCAAAGCTTATTCTGGAGAACAGTACAGTTCAGCGGAGGATAAGGAGAAAACAGTCTCCTGATATTTATGTTAAATGTGTATAGAACAAGCGCAATGCACATACAGTACAGCTGTGTCGTGCCACACAATCTGTACGCAATGCATCACACTGACATGGTGGCAGATTTATGGCTGTGTTAGGTTGGTGTAATTTTGTTATGACACAAAGACCTGCATTAACTTTCCAAGAGACAGAAGCATAGTGTGAAGTGAATATCATCCGCCCACTAAAAACAAACATTTGCACAGAAATTACTGTGTGTGCACAAAACACGTTCCTTTTATTTTCCATTAACGGGGGTTCTGTTCCCTTCTGCTCTCACATCAGGCGGCCTCTTTGGTATTTTGTGCCTGTGCTTTTAAAAGCGGGGATCATTTTCATTTTATTTTTGCATTGACAAAATATTGACATAATTGTAAATGATTTCAAATTAAATTTCATTAATTACTTTATGACTGTGGTTCATATATATATATATATATATATTTTTTGTATAAATAAAAATAGATCTTTAATTAATTTAAAATCAAAATGAATGCACCCTCCTAGCGGGTTTCCTTGACAATAGCACCAGCCAGCAGACTCTCCCATAGATACATGTATTATATAATTGTACATCGTTGTGATTGGACGGTATCCGGATGATGATAGATTGATAATGTCTAGATCAGAAGTCAAACAGTCGACACTAAAAGGTTGACACGCACTGGGTCTGCATGCACTAGGTTGACTTTGACAAAAGGTGGACGCAATCAAAAGATCAACATGGCAATGGTCGACGCGTGAAATGATGTCATGAGTTGTTCACGATTATTTCATTGTTTAATACTTTTGCATGCTTTATAATCCACATTAAATTCGCTGGGGAACGGCAAGGGTGGCAAATGCGTCGGTCCACATGTTCAGTTGTCAACATTGACACCAAAAACTGTGAAAAAGTACTGTCAACATTTACACGTGTCAACCTTTTCCATGTCAGCAGTTTGCTAGTGCATGTTGGCCTATTGACCGTCTACCCTTTGTTCACCACCCGCCTGGACACAGATAAAATAATTCATTTGTAAATAGCAGAAAAAATATAACTAATAGTTTTTGTTTTCTTAAGTTTCATTTTCTATCAATGTATTTTGTTCTGTTTTTCGTATTATATGTATCTGTATGTTATCTGTGGGGGATAATAGGGGGATGTTGGAGCAGCCGGTAGGACGATGCCCGTGCACTGAGAGTGACGGCGTCCCGGGACATCCAGATCACCAGCACAGATGTGGCATATTCCGATAAATCTTATCTGTATTATTGTAGTTGAGACGCCACAAGCGCCAGACATACAGAGAAAAAACATAAATACAAGCATGGTGCCAATGGGTGGGGGGCACAACTCATGTGAGAGTCAGAAGCCGAAATACACCTTCCAGCAAATAATCATTGGTGTAACCCAGAAAGCACAAAGTCTACCAGTACTTTCTGACTTTGTAGTGTTTGGCATTGTAGTGTGCAGACATTTACTATCAGCTGTGGGGTATCAGAGAGCGGGGTATAAGATATATCAGAAAATGGGGTATAAGATGTATCATAGAGTGGGGTATAAGATGCAACAGAAAGCGGGGTATAAGATGTATCAGAGAGTGAAGTATAAGATACAGCAGAAAGCGGGGTATAAGATGTATCAGGGAATGATGTATAAGATGGATCTGGTGGCGTGGTGTAAGATGTATTAGAGAGCGGGTGTAAGCTGAAGCACAGAGCGGGGTATAAGATGTATCAGAGAGCAGGGTATAAGATGTATCAGAGAGCGGGGTATAAGATGTATCAGAGAGCGGAGTATAAGATGTATCAGAAAGCGGGGTATAAGATGTAGCAGAATGCGGGGTATAAGATGTTTCAGAGAGCAGAGTATAAGATGTATCAGAGAGCGGGGTATAAGATGTATCAGAGAGCGGGGTAAAATATGTAGCAGAAAGCGGGGTATAAGATGTATCAGAGAGCAGGGTATAAGATGTATCAGAAAGCGGGGTATAAGATGTATCAGAGAGCGGAGTATAAGATGTATCAGAGAGCAGGGTATAAGATGTATCAGAAAGCGGGGTATAAGATGTATCAGAGAGCAGGGCATAAGATGTATCAGAAAGCGGGGTATAAGATGTATCAGAGAGCGGGGTATAAGATGTTTCAGAGAGCAGGGTATAAGATGTTGGTACTTGTTTCCTAGCACGGCGCCAAAATTGTATCCATCGGGACCCAAAAAATCGCATTGATCGCATCACATGCAACCAAGACGCGATTTTTACATTGGAATCAATGTAATATGGTCCCTGAGACCCGATTTTACATTGGCCCCAATGTTAAATGCCCCCCAGACCCCAATTGTCATTGTTTCCCAACCCTGATGGGTCAAATGCCCACCCATTGTTAACACCACCCCACGATGAACGCCAACCCGAAGCGTGGCGAGCGCAGCGGCACGTGTCCTCCGACCTTTTCATACCGCCACTATCCACGTCGGCGTGGAGTTGATTTTATATAGTGAGCCTGAAGCGTGGTGAGGGGACGCGCATTACTTCACAGGTATTATGCGTTTCCTCGCGGGGCTCGGTGGCTCGCTGCGCTCTCCATACTATGTAAGAGCAACTCCACGCCGACGTGGATAGTGGGGGTATGAAAAGGTTGGAGGACGCGTACCGCCGCCCCTCGTGGGCTCGCTGCACTCGCCATGCTTCGGGTTGGCGTTCATCGTGGGGTGGCATTAACAATGGGGGGGCATTTGTCATGTAAAAAACCCATCAGGGTGGGTATACAATGAAAAATTGGGTCCATTGGCCCATTTAACATTGTTCCCTATGTAAAATCGGGTCCATCGTATCGGTCGCATTGTATGCCGTTATAATGGCATACAATGGACCCGATTTTACATAGGCATTTAACATGTAATACAATGCATTCAATGTTAAATTGCGTCGGTCACATCGGTCGCATTGCATGCCTTAACTTAAGGCATGCGATGGACGTGATTTTTTCATTGTCGGGGAAAAGGCTAAAAATAGCCCTTAAATCGCGTCGGTCGCGTCCATCGCATACCTTAAGTTAAGGTATGCGATCACCTACGACGGGCGCCATGCTAGGAAACAAGTACCAAGATGTTTAAGAAAGCCGGGTATGAGCTGGGCATAGGCTGTATCAGAAAGTGGGGTATAAGATGTAGCAGATAATAAGGTATAAGATGTATCAGAGAGTGGTGTGTAAGATGTATCAGATAATGGGGTATAAGATGTGGCAGAGATTGGGTATTAGATGTATCAGAGAGCGGTGTGTAAGATGTATCAGAGAGCGGTGTGTAAGATGTATCAGAGAATGGGGTGTAAGATGTATCAGAGAGCAAGGCATAGGATGTATCAAAGAGCAAGGTATAAGATTTAGCAGAGAGCAGTATATACAGTAGGATGTAGCAATGAGCGAGGTATAGGATATATCAAAGAGAGGGGTATAAGATGTAGCAGAGAGCAGATACAAGATGTAGTAGAGAGCGGGGTATAAGATGTAGTAGAGAGCGGGGTATAAGATGTAGTAGAGAGCGGGGTAATGAATGTATCAAAGGCCGGGTTATAGGATGTAGCAGAGAGCAGATACAAGATGTAGCAGAGAGCGGGGTATAAGATGTATCAGAGAGCGGGGTATAAGATGTAGTAGAGAGCAGACACAAGATGTAGTAGAGAGCGGGGTATAAGATGTAGTAGAGAGCAGACACAAGATGTAGTAGAGAGCGGGGTATATGATGTAGTAGAGAGCAGACACAAGATGTAGTAGAGAGAGGGGTATAAAATGTAGTAGAGAGCAGACACAAGATGTATCAGAGAGCAGGGTATAAGATGTAGTAGAGAGCAGGGTAATGAATGTATCAAAGGCCGAGTTATAGGATGTATCAGAGAGCAGGGTATAAGATGTACATTAGTAGAGAGCGGTTTGTAGGATGTATCAGAGAGTGGGGTGTAAGATATATACTCCAATGAGGAGAATACATTTAAGAAGTGCAACACCAAGTCATTTCAATGCGCAATATACTTAACCACATTAACAAAATGATATCTGTTTCTCAGCAACTAAAGTTGGAGTGCAAGTAGACGATGAAGAGATTGCTACAGCACTGTTAGAGCCTATGACATTTCAGTTTTACTTCCTAGTTTTGGCGATTGAACACTAGTGGAGACAGCAAGTTATATGCTGAAGGATGAAGGCCTAGATAAACTATTTTGTGTGTAAGCCGTGACCACGTTAACACAGCAACATAGTAACATAGTTGTTGAGGTTGATAAAGACATTAGACCTCCTGCAGTGCACAATTAAGTTACATATCTGCTTAAAACCAGTGTTCCCGATGACCCAAATGGCCTTCCTATTTCTCTCTGGGTCCATAATTATACCTTATAACTATTGGCTATAACTCTGGATACTTTTTTTCCGCTAAGAATATGAATAAACCCTTTCTTAAATGTATCCATTGAATCTGCCATCACACCTCATCTGGCAGGGTATTCCAAATCTAACTGCCCTTACTGTAAAGAACCCCTTCCTTCGCTGGGTGCGAAACTTCTTCTCCTCTAACCTTAGGGGCTTTTTTCTAACGTAATCATACCTAACCTGGCTCGCCTTTCCTCATAGCACAATGTAACCGTACCTAACCTGGCTAGCCTTTCCTCATACCCCAATGTAACCATCCCTAACCTGGCTAGCCTTTCCTCATATCCCAATGTAACCATATCTAACCTGGCTAGCCTTTCCTCATACCCCAATGTAATCGTACCTAACCTGGCTAGCCTTTCCTCATATCCCAATGTAACCACACCTAACCTGGCTAGCCTTTCCTCATATCCCAATGTAACCATATCTAACCTGGCTAGCCTTTCCTCATACCCCAATGTAACCGTACCTAACCTGGCTAGCGTTTCCTCATAGCCCGATGTAACCATCCCTAACCTGACTAGCCTTTCCTCATACCCCAATGTAACCATCCCTAACCTGGCTAGCCTTTCCTCATAGCCCAATGTAACCATATCTAACCTGGCTAGCCTTTCCTCATAGCCCAATGTAACCACCCCTAACCTGGCTAGCCTTCCCTCATACCCCAATGTAACCATCCCTAACCTGGCTAGCCTTTCCTCATAGCCCAATGTAACCGTACCTAACCTGGCTAGCCTTTCCTCATAGCCCAATGTAACCATCCCTAACCTGACTAGCCTTTCCTCATATCCCAATGTAACCATATCTAACCTGGCTAGCCTTTCCTCATACCCCAATGTAACCGTACCTAACCTGGCTAGCCTTTCCTCATAGCCCAATGTAACCACACCTAACCTGGCTAGCCTTTCCTCATATCCCAATGTAACCATATCTAACCTGGCTAGCCTTTCCTCATAGCCCAATGTAACCACCCCTAACCTGGATAGCCTTCCCTCATACCCCAATGTAACCATCCCTAACCTGGCTAGCCTTTCCTCATAGCCCAAAGTAACCGTACCTAACCTGGCTAGCCTTTCCTCATAGCCCAATGTAACCATCCCTAACCTGACTAGCCTTTCCTCATATCCCAATGTAACCATATCTAACCTGGCTAGCCTTTCCTCATACCCCAATGTAACCACATCTAACCTGGCTAGCCTTCCTCATACCCCAATGTAACCATACCTAACCTGGCTAGCCTTTCCTCATAGCCCAATGTAACCACACCTAACCTGGCTAGCCTTCCTCCTACCCCAATGTAACCCCACATAACCTGGCTAGCCTTTCCTCATAGCCCAATGTAACCATACCTAACCTGGCTAGCCTTTCCTCATAGCCCAATGTAACCACACCTAACCTGGCTAGCCTTCCTCATACCCCAATGTAACCCCACATAACCTGGCTAGCCTTTCCTCATAGCCCAATGTAACCATCCCTAACCTAGCTAGCCTTTCCTCATACCCCAATGTAACCGTACCTAACCTGGCTAGCCTTTCCTCATAGCCCAATGTAACCACCCCTAACCTGGCTAGCCATTCCTCATAGCCCAATGTAACCTTACCTAACCTGGCTAGCCTTTTCTCATAGCCCAATGTAACCATCCCTAACCTGGCTAGCCTTTCCTCATAGCCCGATGTAACCATCCCTAACCTAGCTAGCCTTTCCTCATAGCCCAATGTAACCATCCCTAACCTGGCTAGCCTTTCCTCATAGCCCAATGTAACCATCCCTAACCTGGCTAGTCTTTCCTCATACCCCAATGTAACCCCACATAACCTGGCTAGCCTTTCCTCATAGCCCAATGTAACCATCCCTAACCTAGCTAGCCTTTCCTCATACCCCAATGTAACCGTACCTAACCTGGCTAGCCTTTCCTCATAGCCCAATGTAACCACCCCTAACCTGGCTAGCCATTCCTCATAGCCCAATGTAACCTTACCTAACCTGGCTAGCCTTTCCTCATAGCCCGATGTAACCATCCCTAACCTAGCTAGCCTTTCCTCATAGCCCAATGTAACCACCCCTAACCTGGCTAGCCTTTCCTCATAGCCCGATGTAACCATATCTAACCTGGCTAGCCATTCCTCATAGCCCGATGTAACCATCCCTAACCTGGCTAGCCTTTCCTCATCGCCCAATGTAACCACCCCTAACCTGGCTAGCCTTTCCTCATAGCCCGATGTAACCATATCTAACCTGGCTAGCCATTCCTCATAGCCCGATGTAACCATCCCTAACCTGGCTATCCTTTCCTCGTAGCCCAATGTAACCACACCTAACCTGGCTAGCCATTCCTCATAGCCCAATGTAACCTTACCTAACCTGGCTAGCCTTTCCTCATAGCCCAATGTAACCACCCCTAACCTGGCTAGCCTTTCCTCATAGCCCGATGTAACCATATCTAACCTGGCTATCCTTTCCTCATAGCCCGATGTAACCATCCCTAACCTGGCTAGCCTTTCCTCATAGCCCAATATTTCCATACTCTATATATATATTTGGTTGCTCTTCTGTGAACCTATTCAAGTTCCATGATGTCTTTTTTATGGAGTGGTGCCCAGAACTGTACACTGTATACAAGATGAGGCTGTTCCACCAAATATACCCTGTGTGGTGGGCACTGGGCTGAAAAAACGATTGGGTTAATCTGTGGAACTATAACTCCCAGCAAGCCTCCCTCGCATGCAGGGACCTGGAGAATAACAATTCCCAGCATGCGGGACACTAAAGGGCCCACTGGTACTTGTAGTTTTACAACTTAACCAATAGTCAAATAATACACACAGACACCTTAGAAAAAATAAAATAAATTCATACTATATTCACTCATCTATACTCACCTATAGGTTCCACCGTAGACCAGTCCTCTTCTCCTGTACAATTAATATGGGTACTTGCGGAAATAAATTATACTCAGCCTCCAATCCAGTGTAGATTGTGCCCTCTTCGGTGCATGTAGGCATCCAGGGGTTAAAAAAACAAACTGACATCCCAACACCATAATGAACTGTAGGAGCCCCGAACTGGGGGATTTGTGTACCGTGACGTCGACACCGGGTCCTCCCACAGCCTCATAGCCCAATGTAACCATCCCTAACTGGCTAGCCTTTCCTCATAGCCCAATGTAACCATCCCTAACCTGGCTAGCCTTTCCTCATAGCCCAATGTAACCATCCCTAACCTGGCTAGCATTTTCTCATAGCCCAATGTAACCACCCCTAACCTGGCTAGCCTTTTCTCATAGCCCAATGTAACCACCCCTAACCTGGCTAGCCTTTCCTCATACCCCAATGTAACCATCCCTAACCTGGCTAGCCTTTCCTCATAGCCAAATGTAACTGTTCCTAACCTGGCTAGCCTTTCCTGATAGTCCAATGTAACCATCCCTAACCTGGCTAGCCTTTCCTGATAGTCCAATGTAACCGTTCCTAACCTGGCTAGCCTTACCTCATAGCCCGATATAACCATACCTAACCTGGCTACCCTTTCCTCGTAGCCCAATGTAACCATCCCTAACCTGGCTAGCCTTTCCTCATAGCCCAATGTAACCACACCTAACCTGGCTAGCCTTTCCTCATAGCCCGATGTAACCTTCCCTAACCTGGCTAGCCTTTCCTCATAGCCCAATGATTCCATACTCTATATATATATTTGGTTGCTCTTCTGTGAACCTATTCAAGTTCCAAGATGTCTTTTTTATGGAGTGGTGCCCAGAACTGTACACTGTATACAAGATGAGGCTGTTCCACCAATAATGGTGGGCTGAAAAACTATTGTGTTAATCTGTGGAACTATAACTCCCAGCAAGCCTCCCTCGCATGCAGGGACTTGGAGAATAACAATTCCCAGCATGCGGGACACTAAAGGGCCCGCTGGTACTTGTAGTTCTACAACTTAACCAATAGTCAAATAATACACACAGACACCTTAGAAAAAATAAAATAAATTCATGTATCTATATTTATTACATAAACGATTGTCGCTATATGTTGCCAATCATAAATGCGGGTTTACAAATACAAGGAATTGTATGTACATGTTTGTGTATGTTATATATGTTTAATGTCCATGTATGTCCCATGTAATGTCCTAACCAATTCTTTTTAAAAAATGACTAAATAATTAAACGTTAAGTTTTAATAAAGTGTGCCCCCAAACAGAGAGAGTACTTTCTCTTTCCTCTCCTTCCAGTTCTACAACTTAACCAATAGTCAAATAATACACACAGACACCTTAGAAAAAATAAAATAAATTCATACTATATTCACTCATCTATACTCACCTATAGGTTCCACCGTAGACCAGTCCTCTTCTCCTGTACAATTAATATGGGTACTTGCGGAAATAAATTATACTCACCCTCAAATCCAGTGTAGATTGCGCCCTCTTCGGTCCATGTAGGCATCCAGGGGTTAAAAAAACAAACCGACATCCCAACACCATAATGAACTGGAGGAGCCCCGAACTGGGGGATTTGTGTACCGTGACGTGGACAACGGGTCCTCCCACAGCCGCAGGCTCCGGGGGAGCTCCATGGCTTATTGGCTCTTTGCGGCTCCATAAAAGCCCATGTAAATATTTAACATGGGTGTCTATGAAGGGAACCGCCCATAGACGCCCATGTTAAACTTTGACACAGGCTTCCAGCCGGGGGCCCAGGGGACAGCCCTGGAGTGGGAGGACCCCTTAAATAACCATTTTACACCTTGCACAGACATTTTGCAGAGCGATGTGACAGATGCCATCTCTGCCAACATTGGAAAGTGGAGGAAGTTTAGTCCACTGCAATCTGCACCTAGTTAACTGCTGCCAGCCCCTCACTTCCCCCGGCCGCCCTGATCTGAACTCACCTATAAGAGGGGAGGATGAGTCGCGGTAATTTCTCAGAATATCTACTATAAAGGTGGATCTGGGCTTTCATGCCTGTCAGACGTTGGACATTTTTAAAGGCGCTCATTAATCTCTCATATCATTTTGATACGGGGGCCGTCAGTGGCTCTTCAGGACCTTCAGTTATTGAAATTTATGCTCTCTAAAGATCAAATATAATGGCAGATTTATTTCCTCTCTGAGCCCTGGGCGCGGGGAGTTATTATCACGGTTCTGAGCGTTCCTGGGTGGCTGCACTTACACATCGGGACTGACTTTCTGTACTGTGTATATTAGAGCGTTCCCAGAAATCTCATATGAAACACAGGACACGGTTTTTGTTGTATTTTGTTCTATTCATTTAGTTTTACTGAGATAGATATTCGGTAAATTACAGCACTGGCTAAACGAGGGCAAGACCGGCATCGCTGTGAAGTTCTACAAAGTGAGTCAGGCGTGGCGATAATGGTCAATAGTTAAAGTCTGCACGCTTGTCCCGATTGTTGGCGCTAGCAGTTCACAATCAGGTAAGTGTATAATAGTGGGCATTCCTGGAGGTTTACGGGGGGCAGCTAAGCTGCCACAGAAGCTGAACCGCTCCCACCAACCTCCGTACTCAGACGGAGACACCGCACCTGCCATACTCAGACGGAGACACAGCACCTGCCGTACTCAGACGGAGACACCGCACCTGCCGCACTCAGACGGAGACACAGCACCTGCTGTACTCAGACAGAGACACTGCACGTGCCGTACTCAGACGGAGACACTGCACCTGCCGTACACAGACGGAGACACCGCACCTGCTGTACACAAACGGAGACAGCGCAACTGCTGTACTCAGACGGAGACAGAGCACCTGCCGTACACAGACGGAGACACTGCACCTGCCTTACTCAGACGGAGACACCGCACCTGCCATACTCAGATGGAGAAAACGCACCTGCCATACTCAGACGGAGACACCGCACCTGCCATACACAGACGGAGACACCGCACCTGCCATACTCAGACGGAGACAGCGCAACTGCCGTACTCAGACGGAGACAGCGCAACTGCCGTACTCAGACAGAGACAGCGCACCTGCCGTACACAGACTCAGACACTGCACCTGCCTTACTCAGACGGAAACACCGCACCTGCCATACTCAGATGGAGACACCGCACCTGCCGTAATCAGGCAGAGACACCACACATGCTGTACTGAGACAAAGACACCGCACCTGCCGTACTCAGATGGAGACACCGCACCTGCTCTACTCAGAAGGAGACACCGCATCTGCCGTACTCAGACTGAGACACAGCACCTGCCGTACTGAGACAAAGACACCGCACCTGCCGTGCTCAGATGGAGACACCGCACCTGCTCTACTCACACGGAGACACCGCACCTGCCCTACTCAGACGGAGACACCACATCAGCCATACTCAGACGGAGACAACACCTGCCGTACACAGATGGAGACACCGCACCTGCCGTACTCAGACCGATACACCGCACCTGCCGTACTCAGACGGAGACACCGCACCTGCCGTACTCAGACGGAGACACCGCACCTGCCGTACTCAGACGGAGACACCGCACCTGCCGTACTCAGACGGAGACACCGCACCTGCCGTACTCAGACGGAGACACCGCACCTGCCGTACTCAGACGGAGACACAGCACCTGCCGTACTCAGACGGAGACACTGCACCTGCCGTACTCAGACGGAAACACCGCACCTGCCGTACTCAGACGGAAACACCGCACCTGCCGTACTCAGACGGAGACACCGCACCTGCCGTACTTCTGTTGCAAGTTTCAATAGTGCGACTGAGATGGAACTGCACTTACTCAGGTCACTGCAATGGCTGTCTCAGTTTTGTGAATGTCATCTGCATCAGAAGCGTTATATGATAGCAGATATAGAGATGTGCAGGTTTGGTCTTACCAGATTTACTCAGAACACAAAGCGGTATCCTATCTGTTCTAGAAGATAATAGTTAGTATCTGATTGGTTGCCCATAGCAACATCCCATCATAGTAAATTTCCCCCTTTAGAGTTGAGCCTGGGTCCGCCTCTGCCCCGACTCGAAATCTATTGGCGCATTATGTCAACGCAACATGGCGCAAACCGTCTCCTTTGAGTCATGTTTACTCTTCGCCGTGACTAAGAACCGGTGCATGGCGCTTAATACCTTTGTCACTTTAAGCCGCGTTAGTCCCTTCCTGGCTGCAGAATCGGGCCGCGCCGGGAGATCCCTCCACCCAGCGCTGTTATTGACAATTACAATGACACGCACTTTGCTGATTTAGGCCGGCTCTTCCCTCTCGCTCGCTCTCTCAGAGACCACATACTGGAAATGTCACTTATCACTCGGAGCCTGCCATGATTACAGGGGAAGGGGGGGACAATCTCCGTCTTACGTACCCCGAGCCTTATGATTTATGCAGGGTCTAAATTATTGTTTGTGTTAAATTGTTTCTACGAATGCTATTCTGGAATGTGAGGTTGTCAGATTAACCGCTGTATTTACTGGCCTGTTTCATTAGGTGAGCATAATTTTATATTCCCTCCTGGAAATCTAAATAGCTACGATTTCCTAACCAAACCGGCCGGAAAACAAAGGCCCCATTCACAGTGAGTGGGCAATCCTGTATCGCGCTTTGTTTTGTGGAACAAGCTTGTTACTAAGCGCTCGGGAGGGGGAAAAAAAAAACTGGGACCCTACAAGAAAGGATCTATGTCTGGTTATTCGCTGTATAGAACAGTCAAGTCCTTTATTATTAATTATGTTGATTCTTCAAATTACAAAGTTTTGCTGAAAGGCTGCACTTTATTAATTTATTGCATTTACATATTCGGCAGCAACTGAGCGGTAATTGAGTCCTTTTTTTTTCCCCCTCTTCGTTCGTATTTGCATATAAAATTGTAATCAAAAGAAATGCAAAACTGTGTTACTTAACGTCCTATTATCACAACGCTGTCTCCTGTCTTGGGTCTAATAATCCGCCGGCAATCAAGTGTCATATGAGGCCTATCAAGCGTTACGCGCTTTTTAATCACGCTCTGTTGAATGCCTCGTAATTGTTTGATTTCTCCATAAAAGTCTACCTCATTTTCTTTCTTTTTTTTTTTCTTTCTGTACGTTCTATAGACGTACAATATTTCTGTTTGTTGTGAATACTTTTGATGGGCAAATAATGCATTACAGAGGAATTATTACTTCTTTCTCTCAAAATCCATAACCGTCGCAGGCAGCCTGTAATAAACGCTGTGTTATACTTCAGAGGATTCTATTTACTCAGCTGTGATTTACTGAAATTACCGTCGGGCCTTCTGCTGGATCTCTGCCTCCGGAAATAGAGAGGTTCTCTGGCCGCTGACTTCGGAGTTAGAAATGAAGCCGCGTTTGCAGTGAATACGTCCCACCTGCAGACTCTAGAATGGGACGTTGTAATTTGGCAGCGTGAAGCCAAGCAGTAACGTCAGGATGTTCCAGGCTGCTGGTGAGGCTGCACGGTGCATGTCTGGAGAGTATTCTGAGAGGGAGGAGCCAATGCAAGTCCTCGGGGGCGTGGAACAGCCTGGTGGGCGGTCAATGGGGGTTGCGTCATCATTACCCAGTCCTCACTATAGAATGCAATATTTGAAGACAAGGCCATGATGATGCAATTCAGCATGAATGAGGTCATCAAGCCTGTAGCCCTCCCATTTCACTCGGGAAGTGGACAGCACCAGGTGATAACAGGTGGGTTCCTTGAGACTTTCCCATGTATCCATGAGAGATTCAGGAGTCTCACAGATGTTCTGGGTTCGGTAGAATTAGTATGGCCTGGACAGAGGTTCTGCAATGAATTAACAGCCCTGACGCACTGTGGATGTGGCCACCTGAGATTGATACCTGCGTGCAGACCGCACCCCATCCGCCCGCCCCCGCACCCGGTCAGTGATATCACTAGGCCTGGGGTACACCAGTATCATAGTTACATTTATTGTACCATGTAAAAGGAAAGCAGACCTAGGTGCACGGACAGAATGAAAGTCTTCGGTATAAACCAGCGCACGCATCTGCCGCTTCCCCCTTCCCTACAAACATCGGATCTGCGCTATTGTTGCGGACTGAGTGCTTTATGTCACTGTAGTAATATGAATGGATAGTGGCACCCACGTTACTATAGTGATAGTGTAAGTAGGAGGGATTCAGACGTATCCAACTAATCAGAGGTGGCCGGCGATTGTCACAATCTGTATGTGATTTACACCATTGGTTGAGCACCCTTCTGACATCTGCACAAGAACATTGTGGCCAGCAGGGGGTGCCCTCACTAAACTGTAAGACCCCAACCTCCCTTCCTGTAAGACCCCAACCTCCCTTCCTGTAAGATCCCAGCCTCACCACTGTACAACCTCAGGCTCCCGGCCTGTAAGACCCCAGCCTCCCGGCCTGTAAGACCCCAGCCTCCCGGCCTGTAAGACCCCAGCCTCCCTGCCTGTATGACCCCAGCCTCCCGGCCTGTAAGATCCCAGCCTCACCACTGTACAACCCCAGGCTCCCGGCCTGTAAGATCCCAGCCTCCCTGCCTGTATGACCCCAGCCTCCCTGCCTGTAAGACCCCAGCCTCCCTGCCTGTAAGACCCCAGCCTCACCACTGTACAACCCCAGGCTCCTGGCCTGTATGACCCCAGCCTCCCTTCCTGTAAGACCCCAGCCTCACCACTGTACAACCCCAGGCTCCCTTCCTGTATTACCCCAACCTCCCTTCCTGTAAGACCCCAGCCTCACCACTGTACAACCCCAGGCTCCTGGCCTGTATGACCCCAGCCTCCCTTCCTGTAAGACCCCAGCCTCACCACTGTACAACCCCAGGCTCCCTTCCTGTATGACCCCAACCTCCCTTCCTGTAAGACCCCAGCCTCACCACTGTACAACCCCAGGCTCCCTTCCTGTATGACCCCAACCTCCCTTCCTGTAAGATCCCAGCCTCACCACTGTACAACCCCAGGCTCCCGGCCTGTAAGACCCCAGCCTCTTGGCCTGTAAGACCCCAGCCTCCCTGCCTGTAAGACCCCAGCCTCTCTGACTGTATGACCCCTGCCTCCCTGCCTGTATGACCCCAGCCTCCCAGCCTGTAAGACCCCAGCCTCCCTGCCTGAATGACCCCAGCCTCCCTGCCTGTAAGAATCCAGCCTCCCAGCCTGTAAGACCCCAGCCTCCCGGCCTGAATGACCCCAGCCTCCCTGCCTGTATGACCCAGCCTCCCTGCCTGTATGACCCCAGCCTCCCGGCCTGTAAGACCCCAGCCTCCCTGCCTGTATGACCCCAGCCTCCCTGCCTGTATGACCCCAGCCTCCCTGCCTGTAAGAATCCAGCCACCCGGCCTGTAAGACCCCAGCCTCCCGGCCTGTAAGACCCCAGCCTCCCTGCCTGTATGACCCCAGCCTCCCTGCCTGTAAGACCCCAGCCTCTCAGCCTGTAAGACCCCAGCCTCCCGGCCTGTAAGACCCCAGCCTCCCTGCCTGTATGACCCCAGCCTCCCTGCCTGTATTACCCCAGCCTCTCAGCCTGTAAGACCCCAGCCTCCCTGCCTGTATGACCCCAGCCTCCCAGCCTGTAAGACCCAAGCCTCTCTGCCTGTATGACCCCAGCCTCCCTGCCTGTATGACCCCAGCCTCTCGGCCTGTAAGACCCCAGCCTCCCGGCCTGTAAGACCCCAGCCTCCCGGCCTTTAAGACCCCAGCCTCCCGGCCTGTAAGACCCCAGCCTCCCTGCCTGTATGACCCCAGCCTCCCTGCCT
The DNA here is from genome assembly GCF_055691185.1 of Crinia signifera. NCBI lineage: Eukaryota > Metazoa > Chordata > Amphibia > Anura > Myobatrachidae > Crinia > Crinia signifera. Next base: position 5,406,116 of record NC_139220.1, on the reverse strand, counting down.
GTATGACCCCAGCCTCCCTGCCTGTATGACCCAGCCTCCCTGCCTGTATGACCCCAGCCTCCCGGCCTGTATGACCCCAGCCTCCCGGCCTGTATGACCCCAGCTTCCCAGCCTGTATGACCCCAGCCTCCCAGCCTGTATGACCCCAGCCTGTAAGACCCCAGCCTCCCTGCCTGTATGACCCCAGCCTCCCAGCCTGTAAGACCCCAGCCTGTATGACCCCAGCCCCCATGCCTGTATGACCTCAGCCCCTATGCCCACCTTGCATTATATGTACTATGCACCATTCCTTATGCCCCCCCCCCCCCCCCCCCCCCCCCGGACGCAGTACGACACACAGTTATCAGGGTAATGGAAGCTATTGATCACTATCAGGTGCGACTCCGCTGGACAATATGGAATGTCTAATGTAAATAATTAGCGTCTTACTCCAATCAATAGGACTCGGTGATACCCAGAGAGGGATGGAGAGTATCTAAGAGCTGGGGGAAGAAATAATGAATTCCACTCTCTGCCACTGGGAAGAAGGCGAAGTGTTAATGGTCTCCAGTGGGTTTGGGAAGATTCCAAGTATACACACGACCTGGGCCGGACAAAGCGGAGGATAAGGATTTATATGCAGGCTAATAATCCCAGCTGGGTGTACAGAGGCCTGTTATATTGTTACATCTGGGACCCACAGTAATCCCTGTCCTGAATACACTGATATAGGGGACAGTGGTGTATATACAGATATAGGGGACGGTGGTGTATATACAGATATAGGTGATGGTGGTAAATATACAGATATAGGGGACGGTGGTATATATACAGATATAGGGGACGGTGGTGTATATACAGATATAGGGGACGGTGGTGTATATACAGCTATAGAAGACGGTGGTGTATATACAGATATAGGGGACGGTGGTATATATACAGATATAGGGGACGGTGGTGTATATACAGATATAGGTGATGGTGGTAAATATACAGATATAGGGGACGGTGGTATATATACAGATATAGGGGACGGTGGTGTATATACAGATATAGGGGACGGTGGTGTATATACAGCTATAGAAGACGGTGGTGTATATACAGATATAGGGGACGGTGGTATATATACAGATATAGGGGACGGTGGTGTATATACAGATATAGGGGACGGTGGTGTATATACAGATATAGGGGACGGTGGTGTATATACAGATATAGAGCACGGTGGTATATATACAGATATAGGGGACGGTGGTATATATACAGATATAGCGGACGGTGGTGTATATACAGATATAGGGGACGGTGGTGTATATACAGATATAGGGGACGGTGGTATATATACAGATATAGGGGGGGTGATGTACATACAGATATAGGGGACGGTGGTATACATACAGATATAGGGGAAAGTGGTGTATATACAGATATAGGGGACGGTGCTATATATACAGATATAGGGGACGGTGGTGTATATACAGATATATGGGACGGTGGTATATATACAGATATAGGGGACGGTGGTATATATACAGATATAGGGGACGGTGGTATATATACAGATATAGGGGACGGTGGTATATATACAGATATAGGGGACGGTGGTATATATACAGATATAGGGGACGGTGGTATATATACAGATATAGGGGAGGGTGGTGTATATACAGATATAGGTGACGGTGGTATATATACAGATATAGGTGACGGTGGTATATATACAGATACAGGGGACGGTGGTATATATACAGATATAGGGGACGGTGGTATATATACAGATATAGGGGATGGTGGTATACATACAGATATAGGGGAAAGTGGTGTATATACAGATATAGGGGACGGTGGTATATATACAGATATAGGGAACGGTGGTGTATATACAGATATAGGTGACGGTGGTGTATATACAGATATAGGGGATGGTGGTGTATATACAGATATAGGGGACGGTGGTATATATACAGATATAGAGGACGGTGGTGTATATACAGATATAGGTGACTGTGGTATATATACAGATATAGGGGACGGTGGTGTATATACAGATATAGGGGGTGGTGGTATATATACAGATATATGGGATGGTGGTAAATACACAGATATAGGGGACGGTGGTATATATACAGATATAGGGGACGGTGGTATATATACAGATATAGGGGACGGTGGTATATATACAGATATAGGGGACGGTGGTATATATACAGATATAGGGGAGGGTGGTGTATATACAGATATAGGTGACGGTGGTATAAATACAGATATAGGGGACGGTGATATATATACAGATATAGGGAACAGTGGTATATATACAGATATAGAGGACGGTGGTATATATACAGATATAGGGGACGGTGATATATATACAGATATAGGTGACGGTGGTAAATATACAGATATAGGGGAAGGTGGTATATATACAGATATAGGGGATGGTGGTATATATACAGATATAGGTGACAGTGGCATATATACAGATATAGGGGACAGTGGTATATATACAGATATAGGTGATGGTGGTAAATATACAGATATAGGGGAAGGTGGTATATATACAGATATAGGGGACGGTGGTATATATACAGATATAGGGGAGGGTGGTATATATACAGATATAGGCTTTGTGTGTATATTGTGGCTCTGTGTGCATACTGTGGCTTTGTGTGTTTATTGTGGCTCTGTGTGTAGATTGTGTGCTTGTGTGTATAGTGTGGCTTTGTGTGTATATTGTGGCTCTGTGTGCATATTGTGGCTTTGTATGTTTATTGTGGCTCTGTGTGTAGATTGTGTGCCTGTGTGTATATTGTGGCTCTGTGTGTATATTGTGGCTCTGTGTGTAGTTTGTGGCTCTGTGTGTAGTTTGTGGCTGACTTTGCATTGATAGTTCTTGTGTATTGCGGCTGCTGAGTTTCCTGTTTGCTGCTGACACAAGAGTTTATTGTTGCAGCAGGATACGGTGGATTCTGCCGCTTTATACTGGACCTACAGCGACTGTATTGTACTCAGCACTGAACATTCATACAGACCGTAACAGAAAGTTCCGCTCAGTGTGTGCTGGCGCCACGTAACCCACTTCCTGCGCCTTGTTTTCTGAATGGATGCTGACATAGGGCCTAATTAAGGGTGGCATGTATCAAAGCTCGGAGGGAGTGGGGGAAAGATAAAGTACCAACTGGCCAGCTCCTAACTGGCATTTTTCTCCAACACAGCCTGTGACATGGCAGCTTGGAGCTGATTGGCTGGTTCTTTGTAATTGGTAATTGTATGTAAAACCAAGACGACATTGATACCAAAAATGGTCAAATCGCACGTCAACCTTTTCATGTGTCGTCGTTTTCCATTTTGACCTATTGCTTGTTTCAATCTTTTGTCAATGCCGGCCTATGTTAGGCGGAGGGAATCGGGGAGTCGGGCAGGGAAGCTGCCAAATGAATAGGAAGCCACTGATTGGCTGAGCCTGATTGGCTGGGACCTCTCAGGCTTCCCCTGCCTGGCTCCCTGGTTCCCTCCGCCACTCCCCTGCTCCCTCCACCCGGCTCTCTGGTCGTGGGCATCCCCCCACTGCCGTCCCCCACTCCCTGTCCCCTCGCCAGCATCCGCCGCCCCCCTGCTCCCTCCACCTGTAGCTACCCAGGAGCTGCATATGATAAATTGCATCCGATTTATCACATGTAAACTTGGCACATGAACTGCCTACTCGCATGTGACCCCTCCCGGGGAACTTCCGGGACAATCAGGTCCGGACTAATGTATGCACAGAAACAACATAATACCCAAATCTGCACATGTTTCATCTGCCCCACCTGCAGTGCACATGGTTTTGTACTTTAGAGAGAGAATTTGCTTTTGCAAAGTAAACCAGAATCAGGCCCTATATTCCCTGCCAAAAGTACACGCACACACAGACATTCTAGGGTAATTTTGTTGGGAGCCAATTAACCTGCCACTATATTTTTGAATTGTGAGAGGAAACCGGACGGGGAGAGTATACAAACTCCACACAGTTAGGGCCATGGTGGGTATAGAACCCATGACCTCAGCGCTGTGAGGCAGTAATGCTAACCATTACACCATCCGTACTGCCCTGTATATATAACACATGGTGGGGATAGAACCCATGACCTCAGCACTGTGAGGCAGTAATGTAACCATTACACCATCCGTACTGCCCTGTATATATAACACATGGTGGGGATAGAACCCATGACCTCAGCGCTGTGAGGTAGTAATACTAACCATTACACCATCCGTACTGCCCTGTATATATAACACATGGTGGGGATAGAACCGATGACCTCAGTGCTGTGAGGTATTAATTCTAACCATTACACCATCCGTACTGCCCTGTATATATAACACATGGTGGGGATAGCACCCATGACCTTAGCGCTGTGAGGCAGTAATGCTAAAACCATTCCACCATCCGTACTGCCCTGTATATCTAACACATGGTGGGGATAGAACCCATGACCTCAGCGCTGTGAGGCAGTAATGTAACCATTACACCGTCCGTACTGCCCGTGTATATAACACATGGTGGGGATAGAACCCATGACCTAAGCGCTGTGAGGCAGTAATGCTAACCATTACACTATCCGTACTGCACCGTATATATAACACATGGTGGGGATAGGACCCATGACCTCAGTGCTGTGAGGCAGTAATGCTAACCATTACACCATCCATACTGCCATGTATATATAACACATGGTGGGAATAGAACCCATGACCTCAGCGCTGTGAGGCAGTAATGTAACCATTACACCGTCCGTACTGCCCAGTATATATAACACGTGGTGGGGATAGAACCCATGACCTCAGCGCTGTGAGGCAGTAATGTAACCATTACACCATCCGTACTGCCCTGTATATATAACACATGGTGGGGATAGAACCCATGACCTCAGTGCTGTGAGGCAGTAATGCTAACCATTACACCATCCATACTGCCATGTATATATAACACATGGTGGGAATAGAACCCATGACCTCAGCGCTGTGAGGCAGTAATGTAACCATTACACCATCTGTACTGCCCCGTATATATAACACATGGTGGGGATAGAACCCATGACCTCAGTGCTGTGAGGCAGTAATGTAACCATTACACCGTCCGTACTGCCCCGTATATATAACACATGGTGGGGATAGAACCCATGACCTCAGTGCTGTGAGGTGGTAATGTAACCATTACACCATCCGTACTGCCCCGTATATATAACACATGGTGGGAATAGAACCATGACCTCAGTGCTGTGAGGCAGTAATGTAACCATTACACCGTCCCTACTGCCCCATATATATAACACATGGTGGGGATAGAACCCATGACCTCAGTGCTGTGAGGCAGTAATATAACCATATCACCATCCGTACTGCCCCGTATATATAACACATGGTGGGGATATAACCCATGACCTCAGTGCTGTGAGGCAGTAATGTAACCATTACACCATCCGTACTGCCCCGTATATATAACACATGGTGGGGATAGGACCCATGACCTCAGTGCTGTGAGGCAGTAATGTAACCATTACACCGTCCGTGCTGCTTGTATATATAACACATGGTGGGGATAGAACCCATGACCTCAGTGCTGTGAGGCAGTAATGTAACCATTACACCGTCCGTACTGCCCCGTATATATAACACATGGTGGGGATAAAACCCATGACCTCAGCGCTGTGAGGCAGTAATGCTAACCATTACACCATCCGTACTGCCCCGTATATATAACACATGGTGGGATAGAACCATGACCTCAGTGCTGTGAGGCAGTAATGTAACCATTACACCGTCCCTACTGCCCCATATATATAACACATGGTGGGGATAGAACCCATGACCTCAGTGCTGTGAGGCAGTAATATAACCATATCACCATCCGTACTGCCCCGTATATATAACACATGGTGGGGATATAACCCATGACCTCAGTGCTGTGAGGCAGTAATGTAACCATTACACCATCCGTACTGCCCCGTATATATAACACATGGTGGGGATAGAACCCATGACCTCAGTGCTGTGAGGCAGTAATGTAACCATTACACCATCCGTACTGCCCCGTATATATAACACATGGTGGGGATATAACCCATGACCTCAGCGCCGTGAGGCAGTAATGTAACCATTACACTATCCGTACTGCCCTGTATATATAACATGGGGATAGAACCCATGACCTCAGTGCTGTGAGGCAGTAATGCTAATCATTACACCGTCCGTACTGCCCCGTATATATAACACATGGTGGGGATAGAACCCATGACTTCAGTGAAGTGAGGCAGTAATGCTAACCATTACACCATTCGTACTGCCCCGTATATATAACACATGGTGGGGATAGAACCCATGACCTCAGCGCTGTGAGGCAGTAATGTAACCATTACACCATCCGTACTGCCCCGTATATATTACACATGGTGGGGATAGAACCCATGACCTCAGTGCTGTGAGGCAGTAATGCTAACCATTACACCATCCGTACTGCCCTGTATATATAACACATGGTGGGGATAGAACCCATGACCTCAGTGCTGTGAGGCAGTAATGTAACCATTACACCATCCGTACTGCCCTGTATATATAACACATGGTGGGGATAGAACCCATGACCTCAGTGCTGTGAGGCAGTAATGCTATAACCATTACACCGTCCGTACTGCCCCGTATATATAACACATGGTGGGGATAGAACCCATGACCTCAGCGCTGTGAGGCAGTAATGCTATAACCATTACACCGTCCGTACTGCCCCGTATATATATATAACACATGGTGAGAATCGGACCCATGACCTCAGTGCTGTGAGGCAGTAATGTAACCATTACACCATCCGTACTGCCCCGTATATATAACACATGGTGAGGATAGAACCCATGACCTCAGTGCTGTGAGGCAGTAATGCTAACCATTACACCATCCGTACTGCCCCGTATATATAACACATGGTGGGAATAGAACCCATGATGTCAGCGCTGTGAGGCAGTAATGTAACCATTACACCATTCGTACTGCCCCGTATATATAACACATGGTGGGGAAAGAACCCATGGCCTCAGTGCTGTGAGGCAGTAATGTAACCATTACACCATCCGTACTGCCCCGTATATATAACACATGGTGGGAATAGAACCCATGACCTCAGCGCTGTGAGGCAGTAATATAACCATTACACCACCCGTACTGCCCCGTATATATAACACATGGTGGGGATAGAACCCATGACCTCAGTGCTGTGAGGCAGTAATGCTAACCATTACACCATCTGTACTGCCCCGTATATATAACACATGGTGGGAATAGAACCCATGACCTCAGTGCTGTGAGGCAGTAATGTAACCATTACACCATCCGTGATTACCCAATTGTTGGCAGCAGCAGGGCAGTTGTTCCCCAAACATTTGTGGTATGTGGCAACCTATAAAGACAGTTTCTCCCCTATGTACATGGCAATTGCATGCCCCCCCCCCCCCAGGTGCATCGCTCCGGTAAGATGGATGGAATGTTCGGCCATGTTGAAAGATGGTGACCAAGGTGGAAGGATCTGTAAGAGTAGAAGATCCCAATTACTAATGACCGTACTGGCCCATGTGTGGTAAACGGCGCACATCAGGTAGTCTGAGATACACATGTCCGCCGCCATGTCTGTTCCGGCCACGGTCTCTTGTCACCGAGGCCCTTTCCCTGTGTCACAGAAGTGCTGGAACCACGCAGGTAATTACACATGCCCTGTCTTCATGATACTTATTATTTCTGCAGCACTTGAAGAGATGGAAACGCGTCACCCCCCTTTGTGGCGCCATTGTTTCTACGCTGCGTTCCTCACACAACAGCGATGGGGCCACTTGACAAAGCTCCTATTCTTTACCTCTGAATAGCCGCTAATGTGGATGGAAGAATATATTATTTATCTTATAGAAAAGCCATAAATCCGTTACTCAGCCGGAGCCTGTTTAAGACCAGAGAGTGAATAGGTGACAATGGTTGCCGGGAAATGGAGTTGTGTTTGTTTGTAAGGAGGTAAGAAGAAGGCGCTCTCTCTGTGGGGGAGGGGCGGCGCCATTAATAAATTACACTCAGGATTTCTGGGGATTAATGAATAGGTCACACAAAACACTGAAATTGAATTTCCACCCCCTGAATGGAGAAAACAACAGAGGGCTATGCTGCCCTGATAACAGCGACACGTGAAATGTACAGAACAGGGCCGGAATGCGGCTGACGCCTATTAGCGATAGTCAGAGGGAGCGGTTATAATTATCAATACGGGAACAGTAGCGGAAACAACAACAGGACACATTGTTTTATATTATGGCTTAAAATGTTTAGCTAAACCTACTCCCCTAGTCTGCGTCTACTGCATTGGCCGTGGTAAAAACTAGTGGCGTAGGGGTCTGTTTAGCGCCTTACGCAAAGGTCTGTGAGGGCCGGGCTGTACCGTGCACATGGGGCTGTGAGATGCGGCACCGTGCACATGGGGCTGTGAGATGTGGCACCGTGCACATGGGGCAGTGAGATGCGGCACCGTGCACAGGGGGTTGTGAGGGCCTTGATGCACCGTGTACATGGAGCTGTGAGATGCGGCACCGTGCATATGGGGCTGTGAGATGTGGCACCGTGCACATGGGGCAGTGAGATGCGGCACCGTGCACAGGGGGTTGTGAGGGCCTTGATGCACCGTGTACATGGAGCTGTGAGATGCGGCACCGTGCACATGGGGCTGTGAAATGCGGCACCGTGCACATGGGGCTGTGAGATGCGGCACCGTGCACATGGGGCTGTGAGATGCGCCACCCTGCACATGGGGCTGTGAGATGCTGCACCGTGCACAAGGGGCTGTGAGATGCGGCACCGCGCACATGGGGCAGTGAGATGCGGCACCTTGCACATGGGGCTGTGAGATGCGGCACCGTGCACAGGGGGTTGTGAGATGCGGCACCGTGCACATGGGGCTGTGAGATGTGGCACCGTGCACATGGGGCTGTGAGATGTGGCACCGTGCACATGGGGCAGTGAGATGCGGCACCGTGCACAGGGGGTTGTGAGGGCCTTGATGCACCGTGTACATGGAGCTGTGAGATGTGGCACCGTGCATATGCGGCTGTGAAATGCGGCACCGTGCACATGGGGCTGTGAGATGCGGCACCGTGCACATGGGGCTGTGAGATGCGCCACCGTGCATATGGGGCTGTGAGATGCTGCACCGTGCACATGGGGCTGTGAGATGTCGCACCGCGCACATGGGGCAGTGAGATGCGGCACCTTGCACATGGGGCTGTGAGATGCGGCACCGTGCACAGGGGGTTGTGAGGGCCTTAGTACACTGTGCACATGGGGCTGTGAGATGCTGCACCGTGGACATGGGGCTGTGAGATGCTGCACCGTGCACATGGGGCTGTGAGGTGCTGCACCGTGCACAGGGGGCTGTGAGATGCTGCACCTTGAACAGGGGGCTGTGAGATGCTGCACCGTGCACGGGGTCTGTGAGATGCTGCACCATGTACATGGGGCTGTGAGGTGCTGCACCATGCACAGGGGATTGTGAGGTGCTGCACCATGCACAGGGGATTGTGAGGTGCTGCACTGTGCACAGGGGTTTGTGAGGTGCTGCACCATGCACAGGGGTTGTGAGATGCTGCACCATGCACAGGGGGCTGTGAGAAGCAGCACTGTGCGGAGGGGGCTGTCAGATGCTGCACGGAGCACATGGGGCTGTTAGATGTGCACCGTGCACAGGGGGCTGTGAGATGCTGCACCATGCACATGGGGCTGTGAGGTGCTGCACCGTGCACAGAGGGCTGTGAGGGCCTTGCTGCACTGTGCACAGAGGGCTGTGAGATGCTGCACTGTGCACAGGGGGCTGTGAGATGCTGCACTGTGCACAGGGGGCTGTGAGAAGCTGCACTGTGCAGAGGGGCTGTCAGATGCTGCACCGTGCACAGGGGGCTGTGAGGTGCTACACCTTGTACATGGGGCTGTGAGGTGCTGCACTGTGCACAGGGGGTTGTGAGATGCTGCACTGTGCACAGGGGGCTGTGAGATGCTGCACCATGCACAGGGGGCTGTGAGATGCTGCACTGTGCACAGGGGATTGTGAGGTGCTGCACTGTGCACAGGGGTTTGTGAGGTGCTGCACCATGCACAGGGGTTGTGAGATGCTGCACCATGCACAGGGGGCTGTGAGAAGCTGCACTGTGCGGAGGGGGCTGTTAGATGCTGCACGGAGCACATGGGGCTGTTAGATGTGCACCGTGCTCAGGGAGCTGTGAGATGCTGCACCATGCACATGGGGCTGTGAGGTGCTGCACCGTGCACAGAGGGCTGTGAGGGCCTTGCTGCACTGTGCACAGAGGGCTGTGAGATGCTGCACGGTGCACAGGGGGCTGTGAGATGCTGCACTGTGCACAGGGGGCTGTGAGAAGCTGCACTGTGCAGAGGGGCTGTCAGATGCGGCACCGTGCACAGGGGGCTGTGAGGTGCTACACCTTGTACATGGGGCTGTGAGGTGCTGCACTGTGCACAGGGGGTTGTGAGATGCTGCACTGTGCACAGGGGGCTGTGAGATGCTGCACCAGTCACAGGGGGTTGTGAGAAGCTGCACTGTGCACAGTGGGTTGTGAGATGCCGCACCATGCACAGTGGGTTGTGACTGAAGTGCTGCACTGTGCACATGGGGCTGTGAGATGCTGCACTGTGCACAGGGGGTTGTGAGAAGCTGCACTGTGCACAGGGGGCTGTGAGATGCTTCACTGTGCACAGGGGGCTGTGAGATGCTGCACTGTGCACAGGGGGTTGTGAGAAGCTGCACTGTGCACAGGGGGTTGTGAGATGCTGCACCATGCACAGGGGGCTGTGAGATGCTGCACTGTGCACAGGGGGCTGTGAGAAGCTGCACTGTGCACAGGGGGCTGTGAGATGCTGCACTGTGCACAGGGGGCTGTGAGATGCTGCACTGTGACATAGGGTCGGAATCAGAGCTGGGCACTGTTGAGATGTCTGACTGGCGCTGCACTTGTGACCCGATGGCGCTGTACGGGGATGCAAAAATGAATATGAAGCAGAGAGAGGCAAACCTGGGCGGTTATATGGGGTAGGGGGTCCAATGTCCAGCAGCCATTCTGCGCCTCCACTGCGCTGGTGCCATGTACAATGGTGCGACCGATGTGCGTCCGATGGTGTGGATGTATCAGCGCCGGGTCAGTGGGTGTCTCTGTACCAATCACATAAGTTATAGCATTATAAGGGCATATAGACAACAAAAAAAATTCATGTCAGCCTTTCCCACGTCAACATTTTGCTGGCGATCTTTCATTTATGTCAACCTTTTTGATGTGTTGACCTTTGGCCTGTCAACCAATAGTAGTCGAGCAAATGACTGTCAACAAGTCGGCCCATACCCCAGTGCAAGGTGGCACCGAACAGCAGCTCACGCTCTTATACAGCATATACAGAGAATCAGATAGGGTGACACTGAACAGCACCGCCATCTGCTGGCAGAGAGTGAAACTACATCTCTCTCTCACACATGCACAAACACAGAAGGTAGCAGACTAGCTGTCGAAGCTTTTGCCTCACTCGTGTCTTATGAGTGTAATTCCACTTTAACAGCCGCGTGATTGTGTTATTGTGCTCCTTGTTCCGCGCGCGGGCTCTGGTGGAAACGTACAACAATATTATCACAGGCGCGTCATATGGCAATGTGACACCTTGCATCCACTTATCCTGTTTTTGAAAACAGTGTTCACAGCGATTACAGGCAACATCCAAAAACATATTTTTGGAGTAACAAACAAAATAGGAGTCAAGGATTTATTGGCAAGAAAATCCCACAACTATTCCTGTTTTTCAAGTGCCTGTTGTTGACGCCAAGCCTGGCGCTGGCTGGTATAGTGCCTGCGCGGAGAGCCGGGGACGTGCAGCCCTGCTGATGAGTGCGGCGTTCCTGCTCTGTGGATAATATACAGGACAGAACACTCGGCATGAACTCAGCTGGGAGTAGGCGCTGGGGCACTGTCATCGCCTCGCCAAAGTTCATGATTAACAACGTGGAAGTAATTGTCAGACACCAGAGATTAAGAAGTAACTAATAACAGGGCTGACATTTCCGGGAGTGACACACGACACTCTCATCGTAGAGACGTGGGACTAGACTCTGCGCTCGTTAGTGATACCGGTCCTCCGCCATTGCTTCGGTCTCTCTGGTGGGATAGAAAAGATTTTGGGGTGACGGTTCCCGCGACATCAGAATGATACCGCCACGCGCTCTTTAAAATCGATTACTTAAATATTTAGCATTGAAGAAAAAATGTTTTATTCTTGATATTAAAAATCGTTTTCGGCATCCTGGTCGCTGGCGTAACCCTTCCTAGTGTAATAAGCCCCAATTGTGGCCTTCACGCTCGATAAGGTCACTCCATGCTCCAATCAGGGGTGGGTAAACTTTTAACATTCTCCCCAATTCCTCATTTAGAGGCAGATGTACTTACTTGCAGAGAGATAAGGGTGCACTGCAGGTGGGGCAGATGTAACAGGTGCAGAGAGTTACATTTGGATGGGGTATGTTCAAACTGAAATCTAAATTAGCGATGGCCTCCGTTGTCATTGCCATCGATGGTTGCCATTGATGGCAATAATGCAACTGGCAAGCGATATTGTGAAACTATGCAATGGGTGACCATCGATATTTTTAACTATCGATGATCATCCATTTTGTTTGACTGATTGGCCTGTGGGCCAATCAAAACACAGGGGGTGGGGCTGTGTGGGTGTCAGGGGCGGAGCTATACCCAGTGTCTCCGCACATTGAAAAAACAAAACATGGATTTGCTGTGCCATCGATGGAGGGAAACCATCTGGTTCTCCCCATCGATGGCAAAAGTATTCGACATCGGCCATTTCGAATCATCGTTGTCCGATGGCCATCCCTAATCTAAGCAGTCAGTGTTTACTCTGCACAGAAACAAAAGAACTCTCTCTGCACCTGTAACATCTGCCCCACCTGCAGTGCAGCATGGATTTGTCCATTAAGGAAAGAGTTTGTTTTTGAAAACCGACCAGAATCACCCCCAAAGTGTAGAGTGAAAAACTTCCGGCCAATCGGCTCCCAACTGCCACTTTTTAAACCCAGCCTGTAGCATGGCAGTTGGAGCAGGGGAGCTGATACTTTATCTTTCCCCAAGGCCTTAGTACCGCTCCCATTAGTGAGTGCAGGAGGGACGACATGTAGCTATCAACGATGGCATCTGCCAAAGTTACAACCAAGCCCTTCGTTCACCCCAAACTTCCTGCCTCTCATTCGCCATGTGAATACCCCTGGCACTATAACTGTAGAAGGCTTTGGTCTCTTTACAGCTCTGTGCCCTGGGATGCCCGTACCCACCTCTAGCACTGGTGTCATACCTGCTAATGATAGGATAATCAGATGCACTTTATACCCCTGGCCCGCAGACAGATCATTGGCAGGATTTGTCCCTTTCTGAGTAAATCTAGGCAGTAGATGGGCATGACCGATCACAGTACTGGTCCCTGGCAAAATAGGACATAATGCCTCCACCTGCCGGGCACACAGAGTATATGGGTGATAATGCCAGTCCACGTGTGCTGCCTCCAGTGCACTGTACGTTGCACCCTCATGTGTCTCCGGGCACGCAGAGTCTATGGGTGATAATGCCAGTGCACACGTGCTCCCTCTATTACACTGTACGTTGCACCCTCACGTGTCCCCGGGCACACAGAGTCTATGGGTGATAATGCCAGTCCACACGTGTTCCCGCTAGTACACTGTACGTTGCACCCTCACGTGTCTATGGGCACACAGAGTCTATGGGTGATAATGCCAGTCCACGCGTGCTCCCTCTAGTACACTGTACGTTGCACCCTCACGTGTCTCTGGGCACACAGAGTCTATGGGTGATAATGCCAGTCCACGCGTGCTCCCTCTAGTACACTGTATGTTGCACCCTCACGTGTCTCTGGGCACACAGAGTCTATGGGTGATAATGCCAGTCCACGCGTGCTCCCTCTAGTACACTGTACGTTGCACCCTCACGTGTCTCTGGGCACACAGAGTCTATGGGTGATAATGCCAGTCCACACGTGCTCCCTCTAGTGCACTGTACGTTGCACCCTCACGTGTCTCCGGGCACACAGAGTCTATGGGTGATAATGCCAGTCCACACGTGCTCCCTCTAGCACACTGTACGTTGCACCCTCACGTGTCTCCGGGCACACAGAGTCTATGGGTGATAATGCCAGTCCACGCGTGCTCCCTCTAGTACACTGTACGTTGCACCCTCACGTGTCTCCGGGCGCGCAGAGTCTATGGGTGATAATGCCAGTCCACACGTGTTCCCTCTAGTACACTGTACGTTGCACCCTCACGTGTCTCCGGGCACACAGAGTCTATGGGTGATAATGCCAGTCCACGCGTGCTCCCTCTAGTACACAGTATGTTGCACCCTCACGTGTCTCCGGGCACGCAGAGTCTATGGGTGATAATGCCAGTCCACGCGTGCTCCCTCTAGTACACAGTATGTTGCACCCTCACGTGTCTCCGGGCACGCAGAGTCTATGGGTGATAATGCCAGTGCACACGTGCTCCCTCTAGTACACTGTACGTTGCACCCTCACGTGTCCCCGGGCACACAGAGTCTATGGGTGATAATGCCAGTCCACACGTGCTCCCTCTAGTGCACTGTACGTTGCACCCTCACGTGTCCCCGGGCACACAGAGTCTATGGGTGATAATGCCAGTCCACACGTGCTCCCTCTAGTACACTGTACGTTGCACCCTCACGTGTCTCCGGGCACACAGAGTCTATGGGTGATAATGCCAGTGCACACGTGTTCCCTCTAGTACACTGTACGTTGCACCCTCACGTGTCTCCGGGCACACAGAGTCTATGGGTGATAATGCCAGTCCACACGTGCTCCCTCTAGTACACTGTACGTTGCACCCTCACGTGTCTCTGGGCACACACAGTCTATGGGTGATAATGCCAGTCCACGCGTGCTTCCTCTAGTACACTGTACGTTGCACCCTCACGTGTCTCCGGGCACACAGAGTCTATGGGTGATAATGCCAGTCCACACGTGCTCCCTCTAGTACACTGTACGTTGCACCCTCACGTGTCTCCTGGCACACAGAGTCTATGGGTGATAATGCCAGTCCACACGTGTTCCCTCTAGTACACTGTACGTTGCACCCTCACGTGTCTCTGGGCACACAGAGTCTATGGGTGATAATGCCAGTGCACACGTGTTTCCTCTAGTACACTGTACGTTGCACCCTCACGTGTCTCCGGGCACACAGAGTCTATGGGTGATAATGCCAGTCCACACGTGTTCCCTCTAGTACACTGTACGTTGCACCCTCACGTATCCCCGGGCACACAGAGTCTATGGGTGATAATGCCAGTCCACGCGTGCTCCCTCTAGTACACTGTACGTTGCACCCTCACGTGTCTCCGGGCACACAGAGTCTATGGGTGATAATGCCAGTCCACACGTGTTCCCTCTAGTACACTGTACGTTGCACCCTCACGTGTCTCCGGGCACACATAGTCTATGGGTGATAATGCCAGTCCACGCGTGCTCCCTCTAGTACACTGTACGTTGCACCCTCACGTGTCCCTGGGCACACAGAGTCTATGGGTGATAATGCCAGTCCACACGTGTTCCCTCTAGTACACTGTACATTGCACCCTCACGTGTCTCCGGGCACACAGAGTCTATGGGTGATAATGCCAGTCCACACGTGCTCCCTCTAGTACACTGTACGTTGCACCCTCACGTGTCCCCGGGCACACAGAGTCTATGGGTGATAATGCCAGTCCACGCGTGCTCCCTCTAGTGCACTGTACGTTGCACCCTCACGTGTCTCCGGGCACACAGAGTCTATGGGTGATAATGCCAGTCCACGCGTGCTCCCTCTAGTACACTGTACATTGCACCCTCACGTGTCTCCGGGCACACAGAGTCTATGGGTGATAATGCCAGTCCACACGTGTTTCCTCTAGTACACTGTACGTTGCACCCTCACGTGTCCCCGGGCACACAGAGTCTATGGGTGATAATGCCAGTCCACGCGTGCTCCCTCTAGTGCACTGTACGTTGCACCCTCACGTGTCTCCGGGCACACAGAGTCTATGGGTGATAATGCCAGTCCACACGTGCTCCCTCTAGTACACTGTACGTTGCACCCTCACGTGTCTCCGGGCACACAGAGTCTATGGGTGATAATGCCAGTCCACGCGTGCTCCCTCTAGTACACTGTACGTTGCACCCTCACGTGTCTCCGGGCACACAGAGTCTATGGGTGATAATGCCAGTCCACGCGTGCTCCCTCTAGTACACTGTACGTTGCACCCTCACGTGTCTCCGGGCACACAGAGTCTATGGGTGATAATGCCAGTCCACGCATGCTCCCTCTAGTACACTGTACGTTGCACCCTCACGTGTCTCCGGGCACACAGAGTCTATGGGTGATAATGCCAGTCCACACGTGTTCCCGCTAGTACACTGTACGTTGCACCCTCACTTGTCTCCGGGCACACAGAGTCTATGGGTGATAATGCCAGTCCACACGTGCTCCCTCTAGTGCACTGTACGTTGCACCCTCACGTGTCTCCGGGCACACACAGTCTATGGGTGATAATGCCAGTCCACACGTGCTCCCTCTAGTACACTGTACGTTGCACCCTCACGTGTCCCCGGGCACACAGAGTCTATGGGTGATAATGCCAGTCCACACGTGCTCCCTCTAGTTCACTGTACGTTGCACCCTCACGTGTCCCCGGGCACACAGAGTCTATGGGTGATAATGCCAGTCCACACGTGCTCCCTCTAGTACACTGTACGTTGCACCCTCACGTGTCTCCGGGCACACAGAGTCTATGGGTGATAATGCCAGTGCACGCGTGCTCCCTCTAGTACACTGTACGTTGCACCCTCACGTGTCTCCGGGCACACAGAGTCTATGGGTGATAATGCCAGTCCACGCGTGCTCCCTCTAGTACACTGTACATTGCACCCTCACGTGTCTCCGGGCACACAGAGTCTATGGGTGATAATGCCAGTCCACACGTGCTCCCTCTAGTGCACTGTACGTTGCACCCTCACGTGTCTCCGGGCACACAGAGTCTATGGGTGATAATGCCAGTGCACACGTGTTCCCTCTAGTACACTGTACGTTGCACCCTCACGTGTCTCCGGGCACACAGAGTCTATGGGTTATAATGCCAGTGCACGCGTGCTCCCTCTAGTACACTGTACGTTGCACCCTCACGTGTCTCCGGGCACACAGAGTCTATGGGTGATAATGCCAGTGCACACGTGCTCCCTCTAGTACACTGTACGTTGCACCCTCACGTGTCTCTGGGCACACAGAGTCTATGGGTGATAATGCCAGTCCACACGTGCTCCCTCTAGTACACTGTACGTTGCACCCTCACGTGTCTCCGGGCACACAGAGTCTATGGGTGATAATGCCAGTCCACACGTGCTCCCTCTAGTACACTGTACGTTGCACCCTCACGTGTCTCTGGGCACACAGAGTCTATGGGTGATAATGCCAGTCCACGCGTGCTCCCTCTAGTACACTGTACGTTGCACCCTCACGTGTCTCTGGGCACGCAGAGTCTATGGGTGATAATGCCAGTCCCCGCGTGCTCCCTCTAGTACACTGTACGTTGCACCCTCACGTGTCTCCGGGCACACAGAGTCTATGGGTGATAATGCCAGTCCACACGTGCTCCCTCTAGTACACTGTACGTTGCACCCTCACGTGTCTCCGGGCACACAGAGTCTATGGGTGATAATGCCAGTCCACACGTGTTCCCTCTAGTGCACTGTACGTTGCACCCTCACGTGTCTCTGGGCACACAGAGTCTATGGGTGATAATGCCAGTCCACACGTGTTCCCTCTAGTACACTGTACGTTGCACCCTCACGTGTCCCCGGGCACACAGAGTCTATGGGTGATAATGCCAGTCCACACGTGTTCCCTCTAGTACACTGTACGTTGCACCCTCACGTGTCCCCGGGCACACAGAGTCTATGGGTGATAATGCCAGTCCACACGTGCTTCCTCTAGTACACTGTACGTTGCACCCTCACGTGTCTCCGGGCACACAGAGTCTATGGGTGATAATGCCAGTCCACACGTGCTCCCTCTAGTACACTGTACGTTGCACCCTCACGTGTCTCTGGGCACACAGAGTCTATGGGTGATAATGCCAGTCCACACGTGCTCCCTCTAGTGCACTGTACGTTGCACCCTCACGTGTCTCCGGGCACACAGAGTCTATGGGTGATAATGCCAGTCCACACGTGCTCCCTCTAGTACACTGTACGTTGCACCCTCACGTGTCCCCGGGCACACAGAGTCTATGGGTGATAATGCCAGTCCACACGTGTTCCCTCTAGTACACTGTACGTTGCACCCTCACGTGTCTCCGGGCACACAGAGTCTATGGGTGATAATGCCAGTCCACACGTGTTCCCTCTAGTACACTGTACGTTGCACCCTCACGTGTCTCTGGGCACACAGAGTCTATGGGTGATA
>NC_139220.1:4770066-4782566 GCF_055691185.1 Crinia signifera | reverse complement strand
TATAGGGATATATACATACCGCGTGTGTGCTATAGGGATATATACATACTGTATGTGTGTGTGTGCTATAGGGATATATACATACTGTGTGTGTGTGTGTGTGTGTGCTATAGGGATATATACATACTGTGTGTGCTATAGGCAGGGCCGGATTTGTGCCTAGGCCCGTGAGGCACGGGCGTCAGGGCGGCACCAATTGAGGGCGGCACGGCAGGCTGTCATGCTTTTAAATAGCAGCATGGCAGAGCAGGTGGATAGCGGCAAGTGACAAGCGCCGCCGCCGGCATGATTCATCATATGTCGGCGGCAGCGCCGCTCGTCACCCACCGCTGCCCACCCGCTCTGCCATGCAGTGTACACAGTAAATCATCATCTCACCGACTTCTCATCCTATGGTCCCCCTGTGCGTCCGGCTCCGCCGCTGGATTGCTGAGGCTCACTGCCGCCGGCGCCCATTGGCTGCTGTGTTCACACAGCCTATTGGCTTCTGTGCATCCAAAGGGAAGGGAAAGCAGCTGAGCGGCGCGAACCTCCCTGCACTCTCAGTCAGTGTAAGAGAGACAGAGAGAGACTGCAAATACTCTGACTCCCGGCCACCTTCCCTCCGGGTCTTCCATACAGTCCAGACTGCTTTAACATTTTTTGAGGTGGGCTACAGTTAACTTTGTATATATATATATTATGTGTTTGGTGGCTGGCTAGTGCTTAAAATATATAACTGACGCCCGGTGGCTTCCAAAAGCTCAGGGAGATAGGATAATACTGGTGGGTGGGCGGCACTCATAGGCTATATAGTGTGCAAGTCACCTTGTGCAGACGCCGACTTCCCGCTGCGAAATGTTTTATCTCTAGGCTAATTTTACTGGCAAGTTGGGACTTAACTTAATAATGATTACATTAAAATGGGGGGGGGGGGGGGCGGCCAAAAATGTTGTGCCTAGGGGCGGCCTGACCCCTAAATTCGCCCCTGGCTATAGGGATATATACATACCGCGTGTGTCCTATAGGGATATATACATACCGTGTGTGTGTGTGTGTGCTATAGGGATATATACATACTGTGTGTGCGCTATAGGGATATATACATACCGTGTGTGCGCTATAGGGATATATACATACCGCGTGTGTCCTATAGGGATATATACATACCGTGTGTGTGTGTGTGTGCTATAGGGATATATACATACTGTGTGCGCTATAGGGATATATACATACTGTGTGGGTGCTATAGGGATATATACATACCGCGTGTGTCCTATAGGGATATATACATACCGTGTGTGTGTGTGTGTGCTATAGGGATATATACATACTGTGTGCGCTATAGGGATATATACATACCGCGTGTGTCCTATAGGGATATATACATACTGTGTGTGCTATAGGGATATATACATACTGTGTGTGCTATAGGGATATATACATACTGTGTGTGCTATAGGGATATATACATACCGCGTGTGTCCTATAGGGATATATATACATACTGTGTGGGTGCTATAGGGATATATACATACCGTGTGTGCTATAGGGATATATACATACCACGTGTGTCCTATAGGGATATATATATATATACATACCGTGTGTGCTATAGGGATATATACATACTGTGTGTGCTATAGGGATATATACATACCGCGTGTGTCCTATAGGGATATATACATCCCGCGTATGTGCTATAGGGATATATACATACCGTGTGTGCTATAGGGATATATACATACTGTGTGTGTGTGAAATAGGGATATATACATACAGTGTGTGCGCTATAGGGATATATATACATACTGTGTGTGCTATAGGGATGTATACATACCGTGTGTGCGCTATAGGGATATATACATACTGTGTGTGCGCTATAGGGATATATACATACCGTATGTGCGCTATAGGGATATATACATACCGTGTGTGCTATAGGGATATATACATACCGTGTGTGTGCTATAGGGATATATACATACCGTGTGTGTGCTATAGGGATATATACATACCGTGTGTGCTATAGGGATATATACATACTGTGTGTGCTATATGGATATATATATATATATACATACGTGTGTGCGCTATAGGGATGTATACATACCGTGTGTGCGCTATAGGGATGTATACATACCGTGCATGCGCTATAGGGATATATACATACCGTGCGTGCTATTGGGATATATACATACCAGGTGTGTGCTATAGGGATATATACATACCGTGTGTGCTATAGGGATATATATATACATACCGTGTGTGCTATATAGGGATATATACATACCATGTGTGTGCTATAGGGATATGTACATACCGTGTGTGTGCTATAGGGATATATACATACCGTGTGTGTTCTATAGATATATACATACCGTGTGTGTGCTATAGGGATATATACATACAGTGTGTGCTATAGGGATATATACATACCGTGTGTGCACTATAGGGATATGTACATACCGTGTGTGCTATAGGGATATATACATACCGTGTTCTATAGGGATATATACATACCATGTGTGCGCTATAGGGATATGTACATACCGTGTGTGCTATAGGGATATATACATACCGTGTATGTGCTATTGGGATATATACATACCGTGTGCTATAGGGATATATATGTACCGTGTGTTTGCTATAGGGATATATACATACCGTGTGCTATAGGGATATATACATACCGTGTGCTATAGGGATATATACATATCGTGTGCTATAGGGATATATACATACCGTGTGTGCTATAGGGATATATACTTACCGTGTGTGCTATAGGGATATATACATACTATGTGTGCTATAGTTATATATACTTACCGTGTGTGCTATAGGGATATATACATACCGTGTGTGCTATAGGGATATATACATACTGTGTGTGCGCTATAGGGATATACAGTGGTCGAAGTGGAAATTTTGAAGTGGGGGTATGGAAATTTTGAAGTGGGGGTATGGAAAAGTAAAGAGTGAATATAGTGCGCACCTTCGGACACCCCCCTGTCCATCAACGTCCCCTGCCAGACTGCCCCGTTGTACAGGGGTATTACAAAAGCACAATATGCGCTGCTGAGTGATCAGAGAGCATCCTGAGGGGGATTAAAGTGGCAGTATGGCATACCCCCGTATACCGCCCCACTTCGACCACTGGGGATATATATATACTGTGTGTGCGCTATAGGGATATATACATACCTTGTATGCGCTATAGGGATATATATATATACCGTGTGTGCTATAGGGATATATACATACCGTGTGTGTGCTATAGGGATATATATATACACATACCGTGTGTGCGCTATAGGGATGTATACATACCTTGTGTGCGCTATAGGGATATATACGTACCGTGTGTGCTATAGGGATATATACATACCGTGTGTGTGCTATAGGGATATATATATACATACCGTGTGTGCGCTATAGGGATATATACATACCGCGTGTGTGCTATAGGGATATATATATACATACCTTGTGTGCTATAGGGATATATATATACGTTGTGTGCGCTATAGGGATATATATATACATACCGTGTGTGCGCTATAGGGATATATACATACCGTGTGTGTTATATAGGGATATATACATACTGTGTGTGCTATAGGGATGTATACATACCGTGTGTGCTATAGGGATATATACATACCGTGTGTGCTATAGGGATATATACATACTGTGTGTGCTATTGGGATATATACATACCGTGTGTGCTATAGGGATATATACATACCGTGTGTGCTATAGGGATATATACATACCGTGTGTGCTATAGGGATATATACATACCGTATGTGCGCTATAGGGATATAAACATACCGTGTGTGCGCTATAGGGATATATACATACCGTGTGTGCGCTATAGGGATATATACATACTGTGTGTGCTATAGGGATATATACATACCGTGTGTGCTATAGGGATATATACATACCGTGTGTGCCATAGGGATATATACATACCGTGTGTGCTATAGGGATATATACATACCGTGTGTGCGCTATAGGGATATATACATACTGTGTGTGCTATAGGGATATATACATACCGTGTGTGCCATAGGGATATATACATACCGTGTGTGCTATAGGGATATATACATACCGTGTGTGCGCTATAGGGATATATATATACATACCGTGTGTGCTATAGGGATATATACATACTGTGTGTGTGTGCGCTATAGGGATATATACATACTGTGTGTGCTATTGGGATATATACATACCGTGTGTGCGCTATAGGGATATATACATACCGTGTGTGTGCTGTAGGGATATATATATATATATATATATATATATACATACCGTGTGTGCTATAGGGATATATACATACCGTGTGTGCTATAGGGATATATACATACTGTGTGTGCTATTGGGATATATACATACCGCGTGTGCTATAGGGATATATACATACCGTGTGTGCTATAGGGATATATACATACCGTGTGTGCTATAGGGATATATACATACCGTGTGTGCTATAGGGATATATACATACCGAGTGCTATAGGGATATATACATACCGTGTGTGCTATAGGGATACATACATACCGTGTGTGCGCTATAGGGATATATACATACTGTGTGTGCACTATAATGATATATACATACTGTGTATGCGCTATAGGGATATATATACGTAACGTGTGCGCTATAAGGATATATACATACCGTGTGCTATATATTGATATATATATATGTATATGATGTCACAGCAGCCTGTACGCAGTGTTATATAGGGATATATACATACCGTGTGCTATATAGGTATATATATATATGTGTATATGATGTCACAGCAGCCTGTACGCAGTGTTATATAGGGATAGATACATACCGTGTGCTATATAGGTATATATGTGTGTATATGATGCCACAGCAGCCTGTACGCAGTGTTATATAGGGATAGATACATACCCTGTGCTATATAGGTATATATGTGTATGATGTCACAGCAGCCTGTACGCAGTGTGATGTCACAGCAGTGACCAGCATTATAAAGGGTTTGTGTTTGTGCTCCGCAGGTCCAGGGCCAGCTGCCCCCCCTTATGATCCCTGTGTTCCCCCCTGACCAGAGGACGCTGGCAGCAGCAGCACAGCAAGGCTTCCTCATACCGCCTGGCTTCAGCTACAAGGCCGGATGCAGTAAGTGTGTGATCCTGTACAGCGCCCGCGTCCCCATCATGTAGGGAGTGACCCCCATACCTCCATCATGTAGGGAGTGACCCCCATACCTCCATCATGTAGGGAGTGACCCCCATACCTCCATCATGTAGGGAGTGACCCCCATACCTCCACCATGTAGGGAATGACCCCCATACCTCCATCATGTAGGGAGTGACCCCCATACCTCCATCATGTAGGGAGTGACCCCCATACCTCCATCATGTAGGGAGTGACCCCCATACCTCCATCATGTAGGGAGTGACCCCCATACCTCCATCATGTAGGGAGTGACCCCCATACCTCCATCATGTAGGGAGTGACCCCCATACCTCCATCATGTAGGGAGTTACCCCCATACCTCCATCATGTAGGGAGTGACCCCCATACCTCCATCATGTAGGGAATGACCCCCATACCTCCATCATGTAGGGAGTGACCCCCATACCTCCATCATGTAGGGAGTGACCCCCATACCTCCATCATGTAGGGAGTGACCCCCATACCTCCATCATGTAGGGAGTGACCCCCATACCTCCATCATGTAGGGAGTGACCCCCGCGTCCCCATCATGTAGGGAGTGACCCCCATACCTCCATCATGTAGGGAATGACCCCCATACCTCCATCATGTAGGGAGTGACCCCCATACCTCCATCATGTAGGGAGTGACCCCCATACCTCCATCATGTAGGGAGTGACCCCCATACCTCCATCATGTAGGGAGTGACCCCCGCGTCCCCATCATGTAGGGAGTGACCCCCATACCTCCATCATGTAGGGAGTGACCCCCATACCTCCATCATGTAGGGAGTGACCCCCATACCTCCATCATGTAGGGAGTGACCCCCATACCTCCATCATGTAGTGAGTGACCCCCATACCTCCATCATGTAGGGAGTGACCCCCATACCTCCATCATGTAGGGAGTGACCCCCATACCTCCATCATGTAGGGAGTGACCCCCATACCTCCATCATGTAGGGAGTGACCCCCATACCTCCATCATGTAGTGAGTGACCCCCATACCTCCATCATGTAGGGAGTGACCCCCATACCTCCATCATGTAGGGAGTGACCCCCATACCTCCATCATGTAGGGAATGACCCCCATACCTCCATCATGTAGGGAGTGACCCCCATACCTCCATCATGTAGGGAGTGACCCCCATACCTCCATCATGTAGGGAGTGACCCCCATACCTCCATCATGTAGGGAGTGACCCCCATACCTCCATCATGTAGGGAGTGACCCCTATACCTCCATCATGTAGGGAGTGACCCCCATACCTCCATCATGTAGGGAGTGACCCCCATACCTCCATCATGTAGGGAGTGACCCCCATACCTCCATCATGTAGGGAGTGACCCCCATACCTCCATCATGTAGGGAGTGACCCCCATACCTCCATCATGTAGGGAGTGACCCCCATACCTCCATCATGTAGGGAGTGACCCCCATACCTCCATCATGTAGGGAGTGACCCCCATACCTCCATCATGTAGGGAATGACCCCCATACCTCCATCATGTAGGGAATGACCCCCATACCTCCATCATGTAGGGAATGACCCCCATACCTCCATCATGTAGGGAGTGACCCCCATACCTCCATCATGTAGGGAGTGACCCCCATACCTCTATCATGTAGGGAGTGACCCCCATACCTCCATCATGTAGGGAGTGACCCCCATACCTCCATCATGTAGGGAGTGACCCCCATACCTCCATCATGTAGGGAATGACCCCCATACCTCCATCATGTAGGGAATGACCCCCATACCTCCATCATGTAGGGAATGACCCCCATACCTCCATCATGTAGGGAATGACCCCCATACCTCCATCATGTAGGGAATGACCCCCATACCTCCATCATGTAGGGAATGACCCCCATACCTCCATCATGTAGGGAATGACCTCCATACCTCCATCATGTAGGGAATGACCCCCATACCTCCATCATGTAGTGCAGGCATGTCCAAACTACAGCCCTCCAGCTGTTGTGAAACTACAAGTACCATCAGGCCTTGCCACAGTTTTGCTATTAAGGAATACTAAAACTATGGCAAGGCATGCTGGGATGTGTAGTTTCACAACAGCTGAAGGGCCACAGTTTGAACATGCCTGATGTAGGGGGTGTCCCCATATCCTCATTATGTAGGAAGCAGTGGGGAGTGATACCAGATGCAGCTGCCCAGTGTTGCCCTATATGTGTATATATATATATATATATATATATATATGTGTATATATATATATATATATATATATAAACAAAAGGGTGAACCTCCGTAGTGCGCTAGATTTCCTACAGGGTAGCAGCTCCTCCGATAAGGTTCTCCTGTTAGTGAGAGCCTAGGGTATGCAGAGAAACAAATGGGGGTTATCGGAGTGCGCTTCTAACAAGTACCAACTAGCCAATTTGTACAGTTAGTCCATTCAGCTGACACAATTATCAGGATTTCAAGGAAAAGTTGTTGTCCGTTCTTCAGAATAAGTTGGAGACTCCAATCAAATATATAATTCTTTATTCAAAAAACCCGACGCGTTTTGTCACATAGGACTTCATCAGGTGTATGGCTTCCAAAGATGTTTCTTACGCTCCCAATAGGTATTTAATGGGAATGAATTTTCAGGTGTTAATATGTGTATGATGTTCTGAGGGTTCCCTAGTAAACGGTAGGGTAATCAGGGGGGGGGGGGGGGGGGATTATTCCCACTCAACTGATCTTTTGTGGCAACTGGTTCAAACCTTCACTTCCCTGTATAATACACCAGATAAAAATGTCAGAAATGGTTCTGCCGGCAGTAAGAGCATAGGGGTGTTATACCCTAATCCAATGGTCCAATCTCTTACTTTTATCTGGTGTATTATCCAGGGAAGTGAAGGTTTGAACCAGTTGCCACAAAAGATCAATTGAGTGGGAATAATCCCCCCCCCCTGATTACCCTAGCGATTACTGTAATAACGGCTCACGTTTCCATCATAATGGTTGAAAGAATTACCTTTATCAAATTCTAAATAAAGCTCATTGGCTAAAACATACACACAATTAAACAAGAGGAAGAGGAACCCTCAGAACATCATACACATATTAACACCTGAAAATTCGTTCCCATTAAATACCTATTGGGAGCGTAAGAAACATCTTTGGAAGCCATACACCTGATGAAGTCCTATGTGACGAAAACGCGTCGGTTTTTTTGAATAAAGAATTATATATTTGATTGGAGTTTCCAACTTATTCTGAAGAACGGACAACAACTTTTCCTTGAAATCCTGATAATTGTGTCAGCTGAATGGACTAACTGTACAAATTGGCTAGTTGGTACTTGTTAGAAGCGCACTCCGATAACCCCATTTGTTTCTATATATATATAATCAGCCCGTATGAGAGTTTGCGGATAGATGTATAAATGACTGACGTTGGCGCACGGTATGGCGATAGGACGGGATTGCTATTATCAGACGTCTAAGTACGATTCCTTCCATTAGTGTTGCCTAATATTTGAAATCCTTTGTAGTGTAAATTAATGCTCGGTAATGAGACATCCAGGGCATACGTGAGGTTATATACCCCCTTACTATAGGTGATGAGACATCCAGGGCACACGTGAGGTTATAGCCCCTGTTACTATAGGTGATGAGACATCCAGGGCACACGTGAGGTTATAGCCCCTGTTACTATAGGTGAGGAGACATCCAGGGCACACGTGAGGTTATAGCCCCTGTTACTATAGGTGATGAGACATCCAGGGCACACGTGAGGTTATAGCCCCTGTTACTATAGGTGATGAGACATCCAGGCACACGTGAGGTTATAGCCCCTGTTACTATAGGTGATGAGACATCCAGGGCACACGTGAGGTTATAGCCCCTGTTACTATAGGTGATGAGACATCCATGGCACACGTGAGGTTATAGCCCCGTTACTATAGGTGATGAGACATGCAGGGCACACGTGAGGTTATAGCCCCGTTACTATAGGTGATGAGACATCCAGGGCAAACGTGAGGTTATAGCCCCGTTACTATAGGTGATGAGACATCCAGGGCACACGTGAGGTTATAGCCCCTGTTACTATAGGTGATGAGACATCCAGAGCACACGTGAGGTTATAGCCCCTGTTACTATAGGTGATGAGACATCCATGGCACACGTGAGGTTATAGCCCCGTTACTATAGGTGATGAGACATCCAGGGCACACGTGAGGTTATAGCCCCTGTTACTATAGGTGATGAGACATCCAGGGCACACGTGAGGTTATAGCCCCTGTTACTATAGGTGATGAGACATGCAGGGCACACGTGAGGTTATAGCTCCGTTATTATAGGTGATGAGACATCCAGGGCACACGTGAGGTTATAGCCCTGTTACTATAGGTGATGAGACATGCAGGGCACACGTGAGGTTATAGCCCTGTTACTATAGGTGATGAGACATCCAGGGCACACGTGAGGTTATAGCCCTGTTACTATAGGTGATGAGACATCCAGGGCACAC
This sequence comes from Crinia signifera, assembly GCF_055691185.1. NCBI lineage: Eukaryota > Metazoa > Chordata > Amphibia > Anura > Myobatrachidae > Crinia > Crinia signifera. Next base: position 4,772,892 of record NC_139220.1, on the reverse strand, counting down.
GTGAGGTTATAGCCCCGTTATTATAGGTGATGAGACATCAGGGCACACGTGAGGTTATAGCCCCGTTACTATAGGTGATGAGACATCCAGAGCACACGTGAGGTTATAGCCCCGTTACTATAGGTGATGAGCCATGCAGGGCACACGTGAGGTTATAGCCCTGTTACTATAGGTGATGAGACATCCAGGGCACACGTGAGGTTATAGCCCCGTTATTATAGGTGATGAGACATCCAGGGCACACGTGAGGTTATAGCCCCTGTTACTATAGGTGATGAGACATCCATGGCACACGTGAGGTTATAGCCCCGTTACTATAGGTGATGAGACATCCAGGGCACACGTGAGGTTATAGCCCCGTTACTATAGGTGATGAGACATCCAGGGCACACGTGAGGTTATAGCCCGTTACTATAGGTGATGAGACATCCAGGGCACACGTGAGGTTATAGCCCCTGTTACTATAGGTGATGAGGCATCCAGAGCACACGTGAGGTTATAGCCCCTGTTACTATAGGTGATGAGACATGCAGGGCACACGTGAGGTTATAGCCCCGTTACTATAGGTGATGAGACATGCAGGGCACACGTGAGGTTATAGCCCCGTTACTATAGGTGATGAGACATCCAGGGCACACGTGAGGTTATAGCCCCTGTTACTATAGGTGATGAGACATCCAGGGCACACGTGAGGTTATAGCCCCGTTATTATAGGTGATGAGACATCCAGGGCACACGTGAGGTTATAGCCCCATTACTATAGGTGATGAGACATGCAGGGCACACGTGAGGTTATAGCCCCGTTACTATAGGTGATGAGACATGCAGGGCACACGTGAGGTTATAGCCCCGTTACTATAGGTGATGAGACATGCAAGGCACACGTGAGGTTATAGCCCCTGTTACTATAGGTGATGAGACATGCAGGGCACACGTGAGGTTATAGCCCCGTTACTATAGGTGATGAGACATGCAGGGCACACGTGAGGTTATAGCCCCTGTTACTATAGGTGATGAGACATGCAAGGCACACGTGAGGTTATAGCCCCTGTTACTATAGGTGATGAGACATGCAGGGCACACGTGAGGTTATAGCCCCGTTACTATAGGTGATGAGACATGCAGGGCACACGTGAGGTTATAGCCCCGTTACTATAGGTGATGAGACATGCAAGGCACACGTGAGGTTATAGCCCCTGTTACTATAGGTGATGAGACATGCAGGGCACACGTGAGGTTATAGCCCCGTTACTATAGGTGATGAGACATCCAGGGCACACGTGAGGTTATAGCCCCGTTACTATAGGTGATGAGACATCCAGGGCACACGTGAGGTTATAGCCCCGTTACTATAGGTGATGAGACATCCAGGGCACACGTGAGGTTATAGCCCCTGTTACTATAGGTGATGAGACATGCAGGGCACACATGAGGTTATAGCCCCTGTTACTATAGGTAACTGTCCGTCATTAGCAGTCCCCCGTATAGTGCCCAAGTGATTACCAGTCTGTGCCGTGGTCACATCAGTGGGACGTTGGAAATGCACAATCTCCGTCGCCCCGCTGTCTGTCCGCACGGGCGCATCCTCTGCACTATCTGATCTCTTATACATGAACTTTGTGACATTAGATGTGGTCGTATATCGGTCCGCGGTCCCGGGGGGCATTTGTTCTCCGTATCCTGCCATACTGTGTGCAGAGATCATCATATCAGTGGGTCAGACACAACCGGCCTCACTAATTGCACACACTGGAATCAGGTCGTCATTATCGCAGCCCCACCCAACACTGCCTCCGTTGCCCCAGGAAACAACCTTCTACATGTCCCATTATTGTTTACCGATTAAATAACAGCAACAAACGTATCCAGGTCGGTTTATCGGGTGACACTCGCGGGTGACACTGCAACAATGTATCATGTGATGACATGGGAAGGGGGGGTCTATCTGGTATACATTGCTGCGGTTCACGTTAGCGCTATCTCCGCCCTGCGCTGTCATGGCTGCGATGCGAGGAGCTGCCCGAGCGCTCGGTACCACTTCTCCCATTTCCCTAGGTTTCCGCCCTGATGTCTTAGTGCTGTCCGCTCACGTTCCTCTCCCGGCTCCAGTGATGAGCGCTGGGGGAAGGGGCGCACAGCAGAGGCGTCATTATTCCCGCACAATAGGCGGCTGGAGCCGATCATTGGTACTGACGCCTCTGTTATTCCTCAGGTGACCCTTACCCCATGCAGCTGATTCCAACCACCATGGCGGCTGCAGCAACTCCCAGCCTGGGCCAGCTGCAGTTACAGGTAAGACCTCAGACAAGCTCCTGGGCCGAGGGTGGGGGCTGCGGGGGGGGGGGGGGGGGGGGGGGTCCATCTGTTATAGCGTGTCAGCAACAAGAGGCAATGACAATTCACTTATTGTACTGTGATCACATGATCCTTACTCGCTGAGAGCTGATTAACCCGTTCCCGGCCAGTGCCAGATAAGTGATCAGTCACCACGCCATCGAATGTGTGATAAATACACTGCGTATACTGTCAGGTGGGACGTGTTGCAGGCCAGGCTTACTGAGCCCATTGTTAGAATGCACGGCGTACACAGGGACTGGCCTGGATATGGCGCAGTGCAGGGGTTAACCACGCGGGATGGATATTACACAGGGACTGGCCTGGATATGGCGCAGTGCAGGGGTTAACCCCGCGGGATGGATATTACACAGGGACTGGCCTGGATATGGCGCAGTGCAGGGGTTAACCACGCGGGATGGATATTACACAGGGACTGGCCTGGATATGGCGCAGTGCAGGGGTTAACCACGCGGGATGGATATTACACAA